>NW_028327187.1:46923591-47074258 GCF_987537825.1 Furipterus horrens
GGTATATCTGAAGATTGTAAGGATGGTTTAGCATTCAGGAAAAAAAGTATTATATGTTATTATAAGATGAAGCAGAAATGGTTTAATGAAATGCAGGAAAAGCTTTTGATAAAATTTAACACTGTTTCAGAAAAAAAAATCTAAAATAAACAACCCTGAGAATAAATGTGAATTTCCTAAAAAGCAAAACTATGGAGACAACTAAAAGATTATTGATTGGCAGTGGTTGGGGCAGGAGATGAACAGGGAGAGAAAAAAAGATATTTAGGGCAGTGAAAAGATTGTATGACCTAATAATAGATATATGTAACAATACATTTATTCAAACCCACTAAATGTACAACACTACAAGTTAACCATAAGGTAAATGTAAGCTAAATACATAATTATAATGTGTCAATGTAGGTTCATCCTTGGTTAAAAGAAATGTAGCACTGTGGTAGGAGATGTTGATAATAGAGGAGTCTATACATGTGTGTGGGCTGCTAGGTATACAAGATATTTTTGTATCTTCCTCTGAATTGTGTTAAAAACCTAAAACTTTTCTAAAAGCATTGTGTTAAAAAAGTTAATTTCCTTAACTTAACAAAGGTAAACTACCAAAAAAATGTGTAACAATAATTGGTGATACCTTTAAAACATTTGCTTTAAAGTAAAAAAATAATTAAAGAATGCTTACTACCATTGTTTTAATTTTATGTTATACTGGGAAGCCTGGTAAACATAATTAAAGAAAAATAAAATAAAATATATTAGCATAGGAAAGAAAGTACTGACATTATTTAGAGATAATAAAAGTGTCCACACAGAAAACCAAGAAACACTGAAAGTTTGTAAAACCAAAATATTGCTGGACATACAATTAATGTACAGAAATTGTATTCTTTTACACTAGCAACAGAACATCTTAAAGTAAAATAATAAGTACAGATACTCTTTACAATAGAAAAATAATACTGTAGGTATGAAATAATAAATCCAACAGAAGTATACATATTTTATGAAAAAGTATTATTAAAAACACAAAAGAAGATATAATAGATGGAGTAATGTGAATGTTCATGTGCCATGTTCATAGATGAGTAAATAAATATTGCAAAGATTATAATTTTCTGTCAATCCATAAATCAATACAATTCTAACAATATTTTTTCCTCCAAAGCTCATCCTAAAATTTATATAAAGAATAAAAGGCCAAAGTAACCAAGATAACATTTGATAATAATAATAATAAGAAGAAGAAGAAGAAGAGGAAGAAATAGAGGTTTTGCCCACCACGAAATCAAGACTTACTACAAACTAACATTTTGTTAAGTATAGTATTGGTGCAAAAATAGACAAAAAATAAAATGTAACAGAGAACCCAGAAACAGACCCACTTTACATATCTGAGTTTTGTATATGACATAGATTCCATTATAAATTAATTTTTAAAAAGTGGAATGAACTAGTCAATACATTTTGTTGAGGAACTAGCTATATATATGAAAAAGATAAAATTAGATACCTACTTCATGATGATGAATTGAAGAGTTACATATGAAAAGCCAAACTTTTAAACTTTCATAAGGAAAACAAGAAGTACTCTGATACTGAGGTAGAAAAAAATGTTAAAAACAAACACACTGAAAAGCATAGATCATTAATGGAGAGGTTAAAGAAGTTGACTATGTTATTATTATAAATTATAAACATAATGAAAAGGTCAGACACAGATTGAGAGAAGATATTCATAATGCATATAAGCCAACAAAGATATTTTTTTAATGCAGAACATATAAATAAATTCTATTTATTAATATAGAGAATGCAAACTACCTAACAGAAAAGTAGTTAAAAGGTATGTTCGGGTACTTCATAAAAGAAAACTAGGTGGTTAGTATGTATAGAAAAAATACTTAATTCACTAATCAGGCAAATGCAAGTTAGGATAATAAAGGACCTTTTATGTCTAACAGAATGGCAAAAGGAAATAAAATTAATTAACATCAAACAGGGCTGGGACTAGGGTGAGGTCAGTGAAGCATTGTGCTCAGGCACAAAATGTAAGGGGGCACAAAAAGCTCACTAGTCAAGATAATATTTTAATGTAATATTTTCAAAACTCAAAATTGATGCAAAAACCCATAATGAACAAAGTATCAAACTTTTAAATAAAGGCAGGATTTGACCATGAACTCACATGACTCATCTCATTTGCTTTATCCTTATTCCTACTCTGTTGTATCAGAAGACTGGTGAGAATATGAGGAAATTGGAGCTTTTATGTATTTCTGGTAGGAATATAAATTTGAACATCTGTTTTGGAGAGTCATTTGATAACACTGAAAATGTTATAACTTACATCACAGTAATTCCAGTTCTAAGATAATTTCTTAAAGAAATTCTCAAACTAGTGTACAAGTGTACAAGAGTGTGCTTTGCAGCAATGTTATAGCAAAAAATGTGGCAATAATTGACAAAGATTCCCTCCTTGACCAAACTTTATCAAGGCTCCTCTGAACTCTTCTTGACTAGGCCTCAACCTTGGCCTATAAAGACTTGAATGAAACGTTAACATAGCTTCTAGCAGCTCAGACCCACACCCTTAGAATGACCCTAAACCCCTTACAGTGCCTACATGGGAAAACTCAAGTTTTCCAAAAGAACTGACTCTTTGTTTTAGCCAACAACTGATCATAGGGCCACCATCTTCTAAAAGTGGTAATAAGATTTTGCTTAAAATTAAGAATTTAGAAGATTACTTCAAAATACTGTAGTAGGACTGTGTAGTAATCCTGTGGGGCATAATGCTCTCTTTTGTATTCTAGAAAAGTTTTAGGGACCAGGTTCAAAAATAACCATACTTTCAGAGTTAGTATGAGTGGCTTACTTGTGTGAGAAAGCCAGGAAGATCCAAGTGTTCTTCCAAGGACAAGAAAAATCCACCCTGAATCCAAAAATTCACACATGGAATGTGGTAGAATTTCACAGTAAAGAAGGTTGGAAAGGTGAGAGGTGATGAAACCAACAAGACAAGGTGCTAGGTTTAACTAGTTTCCCTAATCAGGCTTTCACATTATTTTAGTGAGTTTCAGTGAAATCCTTCAAGTCATGATTTAGATGCCCTTAAGTGTGCTCCAGATTGTTGGTTCATGTTAAAAGACTGTTTAAGATTTTCATCCCTCTTACAGGTGAAATAATATGGTATTTGTCTTTTGCCACCTGGCTTATTTCACTTAGCATAATACTCTCCAGTTCCATCCATGTTGTTACAAAAGGTAGGATTTCTATTTTTCTTTCTGCTGAGTAGTATTCCACTGTGTTAATGTACCACAGTTTTTTGATCCATTCATTTACCAATGGGCACTTAGATGTTTCTAGCGATGGCTATTGTAAATAACACTGCTATAAACATAGGGGTGCATAGGTTCTTTTGAATTAGTGTTTCAGGATTCTTCAGGTATAATCCCAGCAGTGGAATTGCTGTATCAAAAGGCAGTTCCATTTTTAGTTTTTTGAGGAAATTCCATACAGTTTTCCACAGTGGCTGCACCAGTCTGTCTTCCCACCAACAGTGCGCTAGGATTCTCTTATCTCTGCATTCTTGCCAGCACTTGTTTGTTGACTTATTTATGCTGTCCATTCTGACCCATGTGATGGTAATGCAGGGGAAATTGGAACAACTGTAATAGAACAAGAATAAAAAGTTTAAAAAAATTTACATCCCAAGGAAAATCATACAACATAACTAAATTTTTGCCTTCTTAGATAAAATCTAAAAAATGCTATTGCAATTGCATCTCTTGAAGAAAAAAAAGACATTATTTTATATGTAAACAGATTCACTCAACTCTTGTAGAAAACTTCAGCTCAGGTAAGTTGCTGCCTAATTCTTTGCTGCATGCACTCGTCAGAGGGTAGGGGAGCACTGCTTTCTTTTGCCTGCATCATTTGGGAGAAAAATGAACAATTCCACATAGCTGAAGAGGGCATTCCAGTGCTTCCAGAGAAAGGTAATGAAAACCATGAGGAATAAAGTGTTGAACGTCCTGTTGTAAGTCTTCATAAGAGGAACCACAAAGTTGGCTACTGTGGAGACAAAGACTAAAAGGACTGCCATGGTCACCAGGAGAATGTTGATGAGCTTTCCCTGAATGTTCAGGGCATTGGCATTCTTCAACCTTTTCAGCCATACCACCTGCTGCTGCTACAGCCCCATCTTGCAGATGTGGGTCTGACATGCCTTCAGGACCTCCTGGATGTCCCAGGCCCATTCATAGGACTGATACACAATTTCCTCTTCCATGGTGGCCAACCCCTGCTTCAAGTTCCAGATTTCATTCTGATGGAGGTTATTTAGGTTATTTAGTTATTCTTCTAGTCATTCACATCTGTATCACTTTTTCTGTTAAACCCTCTGATAATGTTTCTTGAGTGTCTCAAGGATTCCTCTGGTCTGGCCTGGGTTTCCCAGATCTCTGTATCTCATGATTTAGTGCATAAAATCCTGAGTTCTGCCTGTCCAGGGTATTTGTTTTGAAGCTAGATGCTTCTACAATGATGTCTGCAGTGTTGCTGTTGGTTCCCACTGAGAATGAAGTGACACTAGAACAGTCTTCCTTACTACCATATTTTGGGCTCGACTGAAAGTTTGAAATCACTCCCAGAGCCTTTCCCTCATCATCCACTTGCCATTCTTCTAAAGTCCTCGAGGTTAGGGATGTTGTCTGCACTGCCAAATTTGTTCTGAAATAGTTGGGTGATGTCTCTGGGCTGCTGCTGAATGGGTTGCCAGGGAGAAGCTGAAAAGTTTACCTTTGACACTATTCACCACAACTTCACTGAAGGCAGTCAACTTTGCTCCAATGTCCTTCAAACCCTGGTGCATGTCCCTGAAGATGTCCTTTGGCTGCTGGGGGAATGACCCCATTCTGCTCCACTTTTTGGAGATTCTCATGGTAGCGCTCAAGCTTCTTTTGTAGCTGGGGTATGGTTTGGGCAGATTTCTGATTCTTCTTTCAAAGACCTGCTTGATGAGGGAAACCTCCTGCTTATCTGTGCTGTTGGCAAGCTGAAATTACTCAACATTGTTGTCATTCCAGGCCATTTCTCAATCATAATCTGTTCTGTGAGCTTCAGGATTTTCTGCTGCAGGTTAACGATGGCAGCATTTTTGTGCTGAGGGTCAGGTGTTCCATCCACAGAGGCTGTGTGGATGTTGCCATCAGTGCCGGAGGCCCTGCACTGGAAGTCTGGGCGAGGCTGCTTACTTTCAACAGCTAAATCTGCTCTATAGTTGTCTCAGCCCATGGTCAACATGCAGAAGCAGCTGCAGAAGCACCGACCATTTCTATCACAGAAGAGCTGGTAGGAGCATCAGTAGTGGATGAAGACTTGGGTTGGCCAGACTGCATAACAGTTGCCATTTCCTGGCCAAGTTTCTTGTTTAGTAGGGGACTTCCCTTTGGGGCCTCTGGCTTGTCCTGCCTGTTATGAAAGCTCATCCCTCTCTTCATCTTGGGTAGCACTCGGATATGTTGCACGACATGATTGAGAGCTGTGGGGTGGGTTGTGGGACCATCAATCTCAACATGTGTGTTCTGGCTTTCCAGATGCATTTCAAGTTCTGGATCTACCTGAATTTGTCACACATTCTGTGGAGTCACTGATGACCTCCTGAGCTAGTATTGGAAGAGATGATTCAAGCCTTGGTCAATCACATTGATGTTCTCCATAGCACTATGTGCCATTTTACACAATTTCTGTTCTGATTCTGTCTTCTTCCTGGACTCTGCATCTTGGAATTTGGTCCAGGGTCATGGTCCTCATATAACTGTTCACTGCCGGAAGCCTCCACTAACAGACTTAATATCCTTATTTGCAAACATAAAAATTTTAAACACACAAAGATTGTGAAATTTGCTTCAATAGTAACTACACATGCAGCTGTGAGATGGGGGCTTCATGCTTATCTTTATCACTCTTGCTCAAGCACTGCTAAGGTATACAGGAATCCTTTTAGAAAAAAATGGCACATAAACTTGTTTTATTTTCTTCATAGTTCATATCAGGAGCCAGTAAACTTTTTCTACAAAGGGTCAGACTATAGCCCGCAGGCCAAATATGGCTTTCCCTGTTTGTTTGTTTGTTTGTTTGTTTGGCTTAAAGAACAGAAATGTATTCTGTCACAGTTCTGGAAGCTGGAAGTCTGAGATCAAGGTGTCAACAGTGCTGGTTCCTTCTAAAAACTTCAAGAATCTGTCCCGTGCCTTTCTTCTAGCTTCTGGTGATTTCCTGGCAAACTCTGGCATTCCTTGGCTGACTCACCCCAATCTCTGCTTTCATCTCCACATAATGTTTTTCTTATATGCATGTCCTTTGTGCATATCTGTGTCCAAATTTCCCCTTTATAGGGACACTTGTCATATTGGATTAAGGATTTACCCTATTTTAGTATAACTTCACCGTAACATAATTAAACACATCTGCAAAGACCCTATTTTCCCAAATAAGGTCACTTTATGAGGTACTGGATATTAGGGCTTCAACATATGTATTTGCTCCCCTCTGCCCAGTAGCCCCCTTCTCCCAGCAATCCTGCTCCCCTTAGTTCAAGTCCATGGGTCATGCATATAAGATCCCTGGCTTCACCCTTTCCTATATTATTCTTTTTAAAAATTAATTATTTTATACAACAATAAAAAATAACAATTCCCCGCTCTCAGACTTAAGACCCTTTATAATCTTATAAAGGACAATGGACAAAGGTATTGTGCTCCTCTAGCTGCTTCAAGCTGGACATGGTCGTGGTCCTACCTACCCTTGGGTCCAGAAATCCCTAATAATGGTGGGGGTGTAGCAGGGAAGGCGGCCTTCCCACATGGGAAAGGATCTTGCAGACTCCAGGTAAGTTTGCTGTCCCCAGACAACAGTATGCTTGGTTTAATAGGCTGGCATCCTTGATTTCTCTTCCTTTAGGAGATATATCAGTGAAAATATTCCTACGTGGGATATCTGAAATTTTCCTGCTTATGTTTTCCTCTAGGACTTCTTTTTTTTATTTCTTAAGTATATTTTATTGATTATGTTGTTACAGTAGTTCCAGTTCTTCCCTTTTGCCCCCCTGTTCCTGGTACCCCACTTCCCTCCAGAAATCCCACCCCCCTTAGTACATGTCCATGGGTTGTGCATATAAGTTCTTTGGCTTCACCCTTTCCTATATTACTCTTAACATCCCCCTGTCTATTTTGTACCAATATATTATGCTTCTTAGTCCTGCACCATTTCTCCCCCTCCCCCCTCCCAGCTGATAACCCTCCAAATTATCCCAATACCTATGATTCTGTTCCTATTCTGGTTTGCTTAGTTGGATTTTGTTTTTGATTTTTAGATTCAGTTGTTGATAGGTGAGTTTGTTGTCATTTTAGTGTTCATAGTTTTGATCTTCTTTTTCTTAAGTAAGTCCTTTGACATTTCATATAATAATGGCTTGGTGATGAAGAGCTCCTTTAGCTTCACCTTGTCTGGGAAGCACTTCATCTGCCCCTCAATTCCAAGTGATAGCTTTGCTGGATAGAGTAATTTTGGTTGTATGTTGTTTTTCATCACATTGAATACTGCTTGCCAGTCCCTTCCTGCCTGCAAAGTATCCTCTGAGAAATCAGCTGATAGTTCTACAGGCACACCCCTGTAGGCAACTCACCACCTCTTTCTTGCTGCCCCCAGGACTATCACGTTATCTTTCACCTTTGGCATCTCAGTCATGATGCGTCCTAGTGTGGTCCCCTCTGAGTCCAGCTTGCCCAGGACTCTCCATGCTTCACAGACCTGTATGTCCATCCCCTTCACAAAATTTGGGAAGTTTTCCTCATATATTTTCAGTTCTTGCTTCCTATTCTGCAGTGGTTAACTTTTTTCTTCTCTATGTTCCAAATCGTTGATTTGAACCCCGGTTTCCTTCCCTTCACCATTGATTTTGCATGGATTTTCCTTTGTTTCACTTAGCATAGTTTTCACTTATTCTCTTATGTGTTTGCCGTACTCAAGCATATCTGTCAAGCCTGTGAGCATCTTGATCACCAGTGTTTTGAATTCTGCATCTGTTAGGTTGGCTATCTCCTCATCTCTTAGTTCTCCCACAGGAACCTTGATCCGTTCCCCTTTTTAGGCCATATTTCTCTGTCTCCTCATTCTGACAGGCTCCAGTGTTTTTTTTGCCTCTGCTTCCCAGGTGGAGTTGTCACTCCTCTTACGATGTAAGAGGTGAAGTCTTAGGGATTCATCAGTACAGGGCAATCTGTTTCATCATGTTGTGGCGCTGTATGTCGGGGAGGGTTTTGCGAGGAAACAATGCCACCTTCCCATCACTCGACCCTTTTTCAGGCAACTCTCCCATTTCCACACTGGACCGGTGCCCCTCTAGCTGCTGCGCAGGCCATCATTCCCAGAGTGGGTGGGTCTGCAGATGTTCTAGGACCGTGGGGGACCTTTAAACAAGCAGACTCTACTGAGACTGGAAGTTTCTGCCTCCACCCCAACCCCCACTGGTCTGCACAGTCAGAAGCAATGAGGCTTGATTTCCTGGTGCTGGGACTGTGAGCTGTGAGGTCCGGTGAGGAGCTGGGAATGCTCCCCAGGTATCCCTCCTATTAAAAATGTGTGACTGCGTTTTTTGACAGCCTGCTGATGTCGCCACTGCTGCTGCCACCACACCGCGTTCTCTCCACCCCGGCTCTACCCCTCCTACCTGTCTGGGTATTTCTTCTCTATATCCTTGTTTGCTGGACATCCATGCAGTTTGATTTTCTGGAACTTCAGGTTGTTTCTAGTTTTGAGGTAGTTGTATTTCTTCTCAGTTGTGGAGGGAGAGGCAGGGTGTCAGTCTATGCCTTCATCTGTGCCAGAAGTCCTCCTTAAGCTATTTTCCTCTGGGAATTTCATGGTGTTACAGCTTACACTTAAGGAGTACAGAAGATGCCTCACAATGGGCAGTAAGGAGATTTTATAAGTGAAAGGAGAAATACCCCATGTGCGGCACCTGCAGTCATGGAGAGACTCCAGAAATTGCAGCTTTGTGACTCCCTCCCCTCCCAGGGAAGGGGACCGCAAGACACAGGCTGGGAGTGACTTGGGGGGATATACAAAGTGAGGGATATCCAGGCTACACACACAGAGAGAGCAGCATATCCATAACTGCAGTGCCAAATGCCAACTGGGAGAGTGCTATAGAGAGATAGAGGGACTCCATCTCCCAAAAGTATCAGGGGCTGCACCTGGGTTGGGTGGAGTCAGGCTGTGGCCAGTCATGACCCCGAGAAAGAGACTTTTGGCTTTTTGGAGAGGTGGTGTGCACAAAAAAACTGGTTAGTGACTTGGTACTGCAGTGGTTGTACCACAAAAAGACTTTTTAAAAGGGGAGCTGAAGCATGCTAGACAGGGACCACATGTGCAACTACCCTGCCAGCAAAGAGACAAGACTGAAAGCACAGTTGCTCCCACGGAAAACAGTTGGGCAGGGAGTTCATAAAATTGCACAGCAAAGGGATTTCTGGGCCCCAGCCCTGCATGGCTAGCAAGCCAGGGGCTACACAAAATGAATTTGGGACTGTGTCAACTGTGAGGTCAGTGGGCTGATTAGATGAACAAGGGTTGAGTGCCTGAGATTATTTAGAGTCAAGCAGAACCCCCTTCCCCAGCAGAGTTCAAATGTCTGGGAAGGGAAAGATGTGCCCAGCACCCACCTCCTGCAGGATTGCAAGCCCTGTATTCAATGATGAAGATCTGCAGAACAGGCATGTCAGGCTCAAGAACCCCCCTGCAGGGCACATATCCACAGGAGAAGGACAGGAAAATAAATGTCAAAAGGACCCATTTTGAACTTCTCTCAGGGAGAAAAATACACTGGTTCTTGGGGCCCTATTCCACTAAGGCCAGCAAGGCATGGAGATCAGAAGCCTGTGCAGAAAGGAGGGTTATCAGGGCCCTGCCCAGGTTCAGTTCCCACATAGAGCTGCCATCAGCACCAAGCAAAAAAGAGTTGATCCTCTTAACAAAGATTGGCCCCTCCCTTGAAATGGACAGCTAGTTCATCAGAAACTATACATTATTGGAAATAAGCTGGGACAGATAAGATGGGTGGTGCAGGGGCAGAAAAACACAACCTCAATTTTTCCAGAAGACTGAACAGTGCCTCCCAGGGGAGACACAGGGAGTCCACCTTCCCAATCTCAACAGAAGCTCCCTCTAGAGGTAGGTAAAGGTGACACAGATGGTGCTGCTAAAAGTTGAATGAACCACCCCTGGACCTTGAGTTGATAAAAAGCCAGAGGTGGACTCAGAAAGATAAGTCAGAGGGCAAACACCAAACTCTGCTGAGATAAACTCCACCTTGTTTTTCTTCAGAATTTGCATTTTGTGTGTGTGTGTGTGTGTGTGTGTGCAGCCTTTTAACATTTCTTCTTGTTTTTCAATTGTATTCCACTAGTGTAATTCAATAATTTTTCATTTAATTTGTTATTCTTTTTATTTAAATATTTATTTTATTTTATTTTTATTTCAAATCTCACATTGTACCTTTCCCTTGTCTTACTCCATTTTGTCTTCTTCCTGCCCTTTCTTATTTTTGTTTTAAATTTTATCTTCCCCTTTTCTATGCCTTTTTCCTGTTCCTTACTCTTACTATTTCTCCTCCTTCTATCACTCAAATTCAGTTTTCCTTTCTTTAGTCTGATGACATTCTTTTTCCCTTTCTTACAATATTCTTACTTTCTTTCTACCTTTATCAATTGTTGCTTGTTTGTCATGGATATTGTGGTTATTGCTGTTAATCTTCAATTTTATTTCTATTTGTTTGCTATATTTTTAAATTTCAAATCACATCAGTTATTCTCCCCCATCTCATTCCAATTTGCCTTCCTCCTTCCCTTGCTTATTTGAGATTAGAATTTTACTTTTCCCCTTTTTGAGCCTGGATTCTATTCTTTACTCATTATTTCTCCTCCCTTTATCCTCTCAAAATCATATTTCTTTACTGTAGACCACTCATATTCTCTTACCTCTTTCTTATAATGCTCTTATTCTCTTCCCACATTTGTTAATATTTGCTCATCTGTCATTGTTATTGACCTTTTCTGTGTTTTTTCTTGTTTTGTTCCTATTGTTTCACTATCTTTAAATTTTATCTCAAACCGCATATTATACCTTCCTTTACTTATTCCATTTTGCCATTGTCTTTTCCTTTTTACTTATATTTAAATTTTATTTTCTCCCTTTCTTTGCCTTGTTTCTATTCCCTACTCTTATTATTTCTCCTCCAATATTCCTCTCAAAATCAATTTTCTCTTCTTTAGCCATCTCATATTCTTTTTTTTCCCTATCTTATAACAGTCTTAATCTCTTTCCAATTTTGTTAATATTTGCTCATTTGCTGGTGATATTTTTGACAAGATAGGTGTGGTTTCCTGAGTAGTTTTGCATTGTTCTGCCAGAACCTGTACAACAGCATACAAGATATAATGAGGTTTGTGACTCAGTCAGCCAGCCAGAGGGGAGAACCCACCAACAAGTAAGCCATCAATAATCAAAGCCCAAGTGCAACAAGAGAACCCACATAAACAGAATAAAGGGCATTCTTAGGACATCTAGATCAGGAGGTCAAAGAGTCTGTACCACTGAGTCACAGAGAACTCCTACCACAAAAGGCCAAAACATGAAGACCGACAGTCAAAACAGAGCAATCTGAGATGCAAAAACAAGCAAAAAGAGCCACCTAAAATGGGGAGACAAAACAAAAAACAAAAAAACACCCCTAATTGAAATAAGGAATCCCCAGAGAAAGAGCTAAATGAAATTGAGACAAGCAATATATCAGACATAGAGTTCAAAATAATGGAATAATGGTTATAAGAATGCTCAAGGAACTCAGTGAGAACTACAAGAAAATTTATGGAAGCTACAACAAACTTCGTGGGAACTACAGCAGCATGAGAAAGGACATAGAGATTATGAATAAGAACCAAGAGGAAATGAGGAACACAATATCTGAAATGAAGAATACACTAGAAGGAATTAAATGCAGACTACGTGAAGCAGAGATATGAATCAGTGAGCTGGAAGATAAGGTAGAAAAAACACCCAGTAAGAGAAACAAAACAAACAAACAAAAAGACTTAAAATAAAGGAGGGTAGTTTAAGGGAGCTTCAGGACAACATGAAATGTAACAACATTTGCATCATAGAGACAACAGAAAGAGAAGAAAGGGAGCAAGGGATTAAAAATAAAACCTCGGGGGCCAAAGATGGGGGCGGAGTAGAGACAGTGTTCTCAGCTCCCTCCTGTTAAGTAGAGACTCCAGGAACGAATACGGAGAGGAGTGACTGAGTGAGTGTGGACCTCCGACAGCGTGAACAGGGAGGAGAGCGTGGGAGCAGCGTGGAGGGGGGTGGAGGGGTTTACCACACACTGTAGGCTGGGTCATTCGGTGCCTCTGCAGCACCAAGCCGGAGAGCTCACTAGCCAAGAGCTGCTTGGAGGCTCCCCCTGCTAGGGGCACACCGATAAGTGAATTCTTGTAGGGAGTTAGGGAGAGGATTTGGCTGAAAAAGCCAGAGGAGTGAGAGAACAGTGAACAACCAGGACTGGGAGAAACTGTGTGATCTGAGTCTAGAGGGAAAACTCCTCAGCTACAACCTCCAACAGAAAGCTCAGCACTCCAGGCATGTGCAACACTTGCGCTAGGGCCCTACAGAACAAAGGGACAGTTTTGGGGCAAGGAGACGGGCTGCACAGAAAAGCTGCTGTGGAACTCCGGACCAGGGGAGAGCTCTTGAGCAAAAGAGCAGTGCATGCCCTGGCTCTTTGAGCAATTGTGCTAGAATCCCACAGAACAAAAGGTGGGTTTTGGGCTAGGAGAGAATAGGGCGCACAGGGTGTATAAGTAGGGAAGAGAGCAGAGGCGGTGATTCTGGAGTGCAGACGGTTTTAGGGCGGGGAGAAGGGCCCACAGGGAAAGGCTGCTGCAGAGCTCCAGACTAGGGGAGAGCTCCTGGGTAGGAGAGCCCTGCGCTGACCGACCACACTAGAATCCTGCAGAACAAAGGGACGGTGCTGGGGCGGGAAGAGAGATAGAGCACGCAGGCCTATAGACAGGGAAGCCAGAGGAAGCTGTAGCTCGGAATAGAGATAGTTTTGGGACAAGGAGAAGAGCCCATGCAGGAAAGCCGCTGCAGAGCTCCAGACTAGGGGAGAGGCCCTGGGCAGGGAAGTGCCACTGGGCCTGGTGCTTTGACCAACTGTGCCAGAGTCCTGCAGAACAAAGGGACGATCTTGAGACAGGGAGAGAGGTAGGGTGCGCAAGCATATAGACAGGGAAGAGAGCAGAAGCTGTAGTCTGGGAATAGAGTCACGACTGGAGGCAGGACAGGGATTGCTGGCAGGCACAGGCTGGACCAACAGTGGGAAGGGGTAGCTGGACAAGCCTGAGTCACGACTGGAGGCAGGACAGGTATTGCTGGCAGGCACAGGCTGGACCAACAGTGGGAAGGGGTAGCTGGACAAGCCTGAGGAGGGCTGAGGGTGCCTCAGGAGGGGACAACTAAATGCAGCTCACAGCAGAGCGGTGGTAGGCCCACGAATAAAAGACTAGCAATCCCAGAATCAAGAGAACCCTCCCACAGCCAGCCAAACAACCAGAAAAGATTTGAAATCCATGGAATTTTGAATAGGGGATAACTCAGGAAGGAAGGAAGGAAAAACAAAAAAAACAAAAAAAACAAAAATACCCAGAGACTGTGCCTAAAAGTTGGAGTTAAAATCCTCTCATTCTTTTATTTCTCACTCTCTCTCTAACTGCCCCTCCCATCCTTTCTTATTCTCTCTCCTTTTCTCCCCTCATCTTCCCTCCCTTCTCTCCCCTTAGCATGTCTCCCCTGCATCCTATTCTTTAATTTTTTAATTTTAAATTCTCTCCCTTTCCTTCATATTCCCTTCCTCTAATCCCCTTCCCTCCCCCTATCCTCATCCTCCCTCCATTTCCTATTTCTCTCTCTCCTTTCTCTGCACTAAGCACCTTCAATTTTATTAAATTTCTTCCTTTATTTTGTCCCCCTTCAGTCTACATTCATTTTTCTTTCATCCCTTGCCCTTATTTTCCTTCTCTCCCTATACATATTCTCTCTCTCTTTCTTTCTCTCTCCCTATTCCACTTTATATTCTAATCTTTTAATATTCAAATTATAATTCTAATCTATCCCCCTCTCCTTTCACCCTTCCATTCTTACCCCTTCTCTGTTTCTACCCCATCCCCTCACTTCTTTCTCTCCCTCTTGTATTTCTCTCCTTCATGCAATCTTTTGTCAACTCTTCAATTTCAATCTTTCCCTCTCTAATATCTCCTCTTCCAATTGATTTCCTTCCCTCCTCTGTGTTCTTTCCCTTCCCCATCCTCTTGCTTTCCCATCTCTTATTCCTCTCTCTATATATTCTCTCTTTCTATCTTGTAATTTTATAGTATGTTTTAATCTCCTAATCTTTTTTATAATATATATATTTTTAAAAATTTTAATCCAGCCCCCTCTTCTCCCTCCCTTCTTCATTTGTTCTCTCTCCTACCTTCTCTTCTCTACTTTCTCTCTCTCTTTCCTCTCTCCCTTCCTGTCTTGCTATTTTCTACTCTGTATTTTTATTCTTGAACAATTCTTTCTCAATCTGTTTCCTACCTTCTAACCTCCTCAGCCCTCTCCTTCAATTTCTAGCTGTCTGTCTGCCTGGATGTCTATTGTGTCTATCCTCCCTTCCACGCTAAACATATAGCATATACCGATTATATAATCCTAATACCATACACTTCCATTTTCTAACTCCACACTGTATCCCTCTCCTCCTTTACAAATATACAGTGTAAATATTAATTGCTGTCTTACATAACCTTGATCCCAATTGATAATATTATTACTCTATCAACTTCCAGATCAAAAAATACCCTTTCTTCATTTAAAACAACTCCTATCTGTTTCTCCTATGAAATAAGAGTCCTAATATCTCCACAAAGATACTAATACGGGCTCATTTACAACCTATAGTGAGATTGTAGTTGGGCGAAATATTGGAGGCTGTGGGTTTCTTGCCTGGGTTGTGTGATTACGTTTTAGCAGCACCTCCACAAAAGATCTGAAGACAAGGTGGGCAGAGTGACTCTAAATCAACTAACCAGAGAAAAAGATCCACCAAAGGGTAGCTGAAATACAACCAGACAGATTAAAGAAATAACATCACGGACAACACAGACGGAGATCCAAGAGGGGGCAGGAGTAAGTGGAAACTACACTAACCTCCTCCCAGGACCAGCCAGTGCTGACTCAGCCCCAGTACAGCAGACAGACCATTCCCCTCCAAGTGTCATCCTAAGGGGAAATAAAAACCCGGCCTACAGGAATTAAGCTGCCACACCCACGGTCCTTAAGCCTGAAGGATAATCACAGATTGAGTAGATTAACAACTAAAGAATACAGACAAAGGCAGTAGATAACAGGAAGTCTCCAACAGGATGCCTAGGGCTAGTCTAGTACATGATCTGACGATACCAGAGACAGAACCAGGAAGAGCAGATCATTCTAAGAAGCACCAACAAACAATAGGAATCACAAAAATGGGGAGACAAGAAACAACTCCCCATCAAAAGGAAAGGTAGAATCCCCAGAGAGAGTGCTAAATGAAATAGAAGGGAGCAAAATATCAGATACGGAATTCAAAACATGGATTATGGAGAAGCTGAATGAGCTCAGCGGAAACTACAAAGAACTCCAGGGAAACTAGAAGAAGCTCCAGAAAAACTACAAGGAACTCACAGAGAATTACATGAGCATGAAAAAGGACATAGAGGCTATCAATAAGAGCCAGGAGGAAATGAAGAATACGATCTCTGAATTGAAGAACACATAGAAGGAATTAAAAGCAGGCTAGAGGAAGCAGAAGATCGGATCAGCGAGCTGGAGGACAACGTACACAAAAACTCCCAGACAGTGCAACAAAATGATAAAAGACTGAACAAGACTGATGAGGTTCTAAGACAGCTGCAAGACAACATGAAACATAATAATATCCGTATCATAGGAATTCCAGAAGGAGAAGAAGAGCAAGGGATAGAAAATCTCTTCGAAAAACTAATGACAGAAAACTTCCCTCACATGAAGAGAGAAAGAGTCGCGCAAGTCCAGAAACCACAGAGGGTCCCAATGAAGATGAACCCCAACAGGCCCACCTCAAGACACATCATAATTAAAATGACAACATTCAAAGACAAAGAGAGAATCCTAAAAGCAGCAAGAGAGAAACAACTAATAAAGTACAAGGGAACTCCAATAAGGCTGTCATCAGATTTCTCAGCAGAAACATTACAAGCCAAAAGGGAATGGCAAAAAATATTCCAAGCAATGAAAAACAAAGGCCTACAACATAGAATACTATACCAAGCAAAGCTCTCTTTCAAAATGGAGGGTGAGAAAAGGAGCTTCCAAGACAAAAGGAAGGCTAAAAGAATACATTTACACCGAACCATCAACGCAAGAAATGCTAAAGGGTCTGCTTTAAAAAGATAAACAGAGAGAGACATGAGTACAAAGGGGAAAAATGACAATGAATAAGTACTTATCGGTAATAACCTTAAATGTAAATGGATTAAATGCTCCAATTAAAAGACATAGGGTAGCTGAATAAGTTTGAAAGAATTTATATGCTGTCTACAAGAGACCCACCTTAGAACAAAAGATCTACACAGACTGAAAGCAAAGGGATGGAAAAAAGTATTTCAAGCAAATGGACATAAAAAAAAAAAAGCAAGGGTAGCAATACTTATATATCAGACAAAACAGATTTCACAGCGAAGTCCATAAAAAGAGACAAAGAAGGGCATTTCATAATACTTAAGGGAAAAATCCATCAAGAAGATATAACCCTTATATATATATATATGCACCCAACTTAGGAGCACCCAAATATACAAGGAAAATTTTGAAAGACTTCAAGAAAGATATAGACAGCAACACACTCATAGTACGGAACTTTAACACCCCATTGTAAACAATGGACATATCTTTGAAGCAAAGAAACAACAAAGATATTGAGGCACGGAACAACACTCTAGATAAAATGGACTTAGTCGATACATATAGAAGTTTTCACCCCAAAGAAGCAAAATATACATACTTCTCAAGTGCACATGGAACATTTTCAAAGATAGAGCACATGGTAGGACACAAAACAAGCCTTAACAAATTCAAGAAAATTGAAATTATATCAAGCATCTTCTCAAATCACAATGGCTTAAAATTGGAAATAAACCTCAAGGAAAATATTCAAAAACATTCAAACTCGTGGAGAATGAATAACATGCCATTAAATAATGAATGGATTAATAATGACATCAAGGAAGAAATCAAAAAGTTTCTGGAAACTAATGATAATGAACACACAACAACCCAAAACCTATGGGATACAGCGAAAGCAGTCCTGAGAGGAAAGTTCATAGCAATACAGGCCTACCTAAAAAAGCTAGAAGAATCTCTAATACAAAATTTAACCCTACACCTACAGGAAATAGAGGAAGAAGAACAAGCAAAGCCCAGATCAAGTAGAAGGACGGAAATCATCAAGATCAGAGCACAAATAAATGACATAGAGACTAAATTAACAATTCAAAAGATCAACAAAAGTAGGAGCTGGTTCTTTGAAAAGATAAACAAAATTGACAAGCCTTTAACCCGGTTCATCAAGAAAAAAAGAGAGAGGACCCAAATATATAAAACCAGAAATGAAAGAGGAGAAATCACAACTGATACAACAGAAATAAAAAGGATTGTAAGAAATAATTACGAACAACTGTATGACAAGAACTTTGACAACCTAGAGAAAATAGAAAAGTTCCTGGAAACCTATAGTCTTCCCAAACTGAATCAAGAAGAAGCAGAAAGTCTGAATAGACCAATAACATCTAGTGAAATCGCAGCAGTAATCAAAAACTCCCAGCACACAAAAGCCCAGGACCGAATGGCTTCACAAGTGAATTCTACACATCATTTAGGAAAGAATGAACTCCTATCCTATTTAGACTATTCCAAAATATACAAGAAGAAGGAAGACTCTAAAACTCGTTCTATGAAGCCAGTATAACCCTAATTCCAAAACCAGGTCAAGACACAACAAAGAAAGAAAACTACAGGTCAATGTCACTGATGAACATAGATGCTAAAATCCTCAACAAAATATTGGCAAACCGGATCCAGCAACACATTAGAGAGATCATACACCACGATCAAGAGGGATTCATTTCCGGGATGCAAGGATGGTTTAATATTCGCAAATCAATAAATGTAATACACCACATAAACAAAATGAAAGACGAAAACCACATGATCATATCAAAAGATGCGGAAAAAGCATTTGATAAAGTACAACACCCATTTATGATAAAAACTCTCAGCAAAATGGGAATAGAGGGAGCATATCTCAACATAATAAAGGCCATATATGAGAAACCTGAAGCCAACATCATACTCAATGGGCAAAAAATGACAGCATTCCCCCTGAGATCAGGAACAAGACAAGGCTGTCCATTCTCTCCACTCCTATTCAACATAGTCTTGGAAGTTCTAGCCACCGCAATCAGACAAGAAAGAGAAATAAAAGGCATCCAAATTGGAAAAGAGGAAGTAAAACTGTCATTATTTGCAGATGACATGATAGCATACAAAGAAAACCCTATAGACTCCACAAAAAAACTACTCAACCTAATTTGTGAATTCATCAAAATAGCAGGATACAAAGTCAATATTAAGAAATCGAAGGCATTTTTGTACACCAACAATAAAAACTCAGAGATAGAAACTGAGAGAAAAATCCCATTTACCATAGCAACAAGAAAAATAAAATACCTGGGAATAAACTTAACCAAGTAGGTAAAAGACCTCTACTCAGAAAACTTCATAACACTGAAGAAAGAAATTAAAGAAGATACAAATAAATGGAAGCATATACCATGCTCATGGATGGGAAGAACCAAGATCATTAAAATGTCCATACTACCCAAAGCAATTTATAGATTCAATGCAATCCCTATTAAAATACCAGCAACATATTTCACACACCTGGAACAAATACTTCAAAAATTTATATGGAACCAAAAAGAGCCCGAATAGCCACAGCAATTTTGAGAAAGAACACAGTAGGAGGAATCACAATACCTGATATCAAACTATACTACAAGGCCACGGTAATCAAAACAGTCTGGTACTGGCATAAAAACGGACATATAGATCAATGGAACAGAATAGAGAGCCCAGAAATAAACCCAAGTTCATATGGTCTACCAATATTTCACAAAGGGGGAAAGAAAATCAAATGGAGTGAAAAGAGCCTCTTCAACAAATGGTGTTGGGAGAACTGGACAGGGACTTGCAAAAAAATGAAACTAGACCACCAACTTACACCATACAACAGAATAAACTCAAAATGGATCAAAGACTTAAATGTAAGCCATGATACCATAAAAGTCCTAGAGGAAAAAATAAGCAGGAAAATTTCAGATATCCCACGTAGCAACATTTTCACTGATATATCTCCTAAGGCAAGGGAAATAAAGGAAAGAATAAACAAATGGGACTACATCAAATTAAAAAGTTTCTGCTCAGCTAAAGAAAACATCAGCAAGATGCAAAGGAAACCAACCATATGGGAAAATATATTTGCCAATGGCATCTCAGACATGGGATTAATCTCCAAAATATATAAAGAACTCATAGGACTCAACACCAAGAGGACAGACAGCCCGATTAAAAAATGGGCAAAATACCTGAACGAACATTTCTCCGAAGAGGACATACAGAGGGCGCATAGACATATGAAAGTATGCTCAACATCACTAGCCATCAGAAAGATGGAAATAAAAACCACAATGAGATACCACCTCACAGCAGTCAGAATGGCCATCATCAATAAATCAACAAATGACTTGTGCTGGAGAGGATGCAGAGAAATGGAAACCCTGGTGCATTGTTGTTGGGAATGCAGACTGGTGTAGCCACTATGGAAACGAAGTTGTAACTTCCTCAAAAAACTAAAAATGGAACTGCCTTTTGAACCAGCAATTCCATTTCTAGGATTATATCCGAAAAATCCTGAAATACCAATTCAAAAGAACCTATGCACTCCAATGTTCATAGCAGCACTATTTAGAATAGCCAAGTGCTGGAAACAACCTAAATGCCCATCTGTAGATGAGTGGATCAATAAACTGTGGTACATTTACACAATGGAGTTCTATGTAGCAGAAAGAAATAAGGTTCTTCTACTATTTGCAACAACATGGATGGAACTAGAGAAAATTATGCTTAGCGAAATAAGCCAGGCAACGAAAGAAAAATACCTTATGCTGTTACCTATTACAGAAAACTAATGAACAACACAAACAAATGAGCAAAATTGAGCCAGAGGTATGTAAACAAGATGTAGACTAATAGTAACAAGGGGGGAGGTGGAAGGGAGAGAAGGGGGTAAGAAGGGGAAGGGTCAAGTCAAAGAACATGTATAAATTACCCATGGACATGGGCAACTGATTGGGGACTTAATGTGGAGGAAGGGAGGGGCAGGGTGCAGGGAAGCAAGAGGGGGAAAAAAGTGAGACAACTGTAATGGAAAAATAAAAAAATTTTTCAGTGGGGGAAAAATGAAAATATGAAGAATGGAAATGTCAGTTCAGTGAATATTAGGACGAAGGTTTTCCTTCACGTTGTATATTTTTCTCTCTATTTGATCCCTCCAGAACTTGACATTCTAAACAAGTAAGCAATGACATAAGTTTCTTTGTATAGAACTAATAAGACCAGTTGCTAATAGAGGTTCCTTTTTTTTTCTTTTTTTTTTTTTTTGACCAAGTCTTTGACTGGAAATGTCAAGCCTAAAGGAGACATGCTTGGGCTCAGGTTGTTACCAGAAAGCTCTGAGGAACTGGGAATGACTTTCAAAGGTAATAAAAGCCCACGAGATAGAAGACCTGGTACCATGGTTGGTTGTGCGGTCCACAGCAATCTTTCCAGGGAAGGAACGAAGGTTGTTTTCCTGAAAGATGGCTAGAAGGGACCTTAAGGCACAATGAAAAACCAGAAAGACTTGGAAAGGAGAGGTGTGCACAGGCAAGGATGAATGACAGGTATGTGGCCCAGCTTCTGTGCCCTGAAGAGCAGACTGAGGGTCACCTTAAATGTTCCTTGGGTAAATTCCAGCAAAGCAGAACTAAAGATCATAAGTGATCATTTGCAGCTCTTGTTATGTTTATGCAAATGAACAGGATAATTTAAAAGTGGACCTAATATAGTCCCTTTAAAGACAAGGAGGGTAATATTAGGGAGAAAAACCTTTTTTCAAAGTAAATCACAATGATCAGTAGTAGACTATAAAGTTGGGCAGCTAACTATCTTAAAAGTTTCTTCTCATTTAAAATATGGTTTCACTTGAAAATTAAAACATGTCTGTGATATCATCAAAGATATTCAAGTTGCAGGCAAGTAGAATGTCAAGTGCCTTGCAACTGAATGTCTTTCCGATAAGACAGTCTTACAGATTTAGAGACTTGTTTGTGGGTTATGTTACATAAATTAACGTGTGTTTTTTGTTTTCAAAGGACATAAGCCTATGACCGCATTACCTGAGTGATTGTCTGTACGCATAAGCCTCACTTAATCCTCTCTGCATTTCTGCCTCCTGAGACTTAACGGTTTGGCTGAACTAAATGGCTGGGTTGGTGAAGAATGGGGTGGTCTGTGGGCTTCACTTTAAAATTGGTTTCTCTTTTCTATCCTAATGGCTTGGACAGAAAGGGCCCAGAGGTCTGAGACGGGGGAAACCTAAAATATTTCCCTCAGCCCAAACTAAGTATAATGGGCATAAGGGTTTTGGACAGGGGAGATGTGCGTAGCACACCTTCCTCCAAAGAAGCCCTTTTTTTTCTTTTCTCCTAATATGGAACATTGAAAAATTAATCCCTGCCTTTTGTTATCTAGTAGTTATGGATTGAATGATATCTTTTAACCCTTTTGCCAAATCTGTAGCCTCCAGAATACAACAAGGATGCCAGCCTCTTAAATCAAGCATGCCGTTGTCTGGGGACAGCCAACTGACCTGGAGTCTGCACGATCCTTCCCCACGTGGGAAGGCCACCCTCCCCTCCACACCCCCACTCTTATTAGGGATTTCTGGACCCAAGGGTAGGTAGGACGACGACCATGTCCAACTTGAAGCAGCTAGAGGATCATTAGACCTTCGCCCATTGTCCTTTACAAGATTACAAAGAGTCCTAATATTTGAGAGGGGGGGGATAGTTATTTTTTACGAACCAGGGATATGGACTTGGGGGGGATTGCTGGGGGAGGGAGATGCTGGGTGGAGGGGAGCAAAGGGGAGAAAATTGGAACTGTTGTAACAATATAATCAATAAAAAACATTAAAAAAAGGTTATAAACGGTCTTAATATATGAGAGGGAGGGATAGTTATTTTTTATGAACCATGGATATGGACTTGGGGGGTGATTGCTGGGTGAGGGAAATGCTGGGTGGAGGGGAGTAAAGGGGAGAAAATTGGAACTATTGTAACAATATAATCAATAAAATACATTAAGAAAAATAAAAATAAAACCTCTTTGAAAAATAGTGATAGACAACTTCCTTAACTTGGTGAAAGAAAAAGTAATGGAAGTTCAGGAAGCACGGAGGCTCTCAATGAAGATGAACTCAAAGAGGCCTACTCCAAGACACATTGCAACTAAAATGTCAAAATTTAAAGACAAAAATATCTTAAATGTAGCAAGTACAAAACAGCTAGTCATGTACAAGGGAGCTCTGATAAGATTATCAGGTGATTTCTCAACAGAAACACTATAAGCCAGAAGGGATTGGTATGATATAGTCCAAGTAATGAAAATCTGGAGCCTGTAACCAGACTAGTTTACTAAGTAAGGCTTTCATTTAAAATGGAAGGCAAAATAAAGAGCTTCCCAGACAAAAATGATGAAAGAGTACACCAATCCAGTATTGCAAGAGATGCTAAAGGGACTACTTTAAAAAGGAGAAAATGAGAGAGAGAGAGAGAGAGACAGAGAGACAGACACAGATACAGAGAGAGAGATACACAAGGAAAAATGGCAATGAACAAGTCCCTATCAATAATAACCTTAAATATTAAGCGATTAAATGTTCCAATCAAAAGGCATAAGTTAGCTGAGTGGATAAGAAAACATGATCCACATATGAGCTATTTATAAGAGATCCACTTCAGAACAAAAGATCTACACAGGCTGAAAGTAAGGGATGGGAAAAAATATTCCAAACAAATGGACATAAAATAAAAATCTGAGGTAGCTATACTTACATCAGACAAAACAGACTTCAAAACAAAGACCATAACAAGAAACAAAGAAGGCCAGTACATAAAACTTAAGGGAATCATTCAACAAGAAGATATAACCTTTGTGAAACATATAAACACCCAACATAGGAGCACCTAAATACATAAGAAAAATATGGGAGGAGTTTAAAAAGGAGATCAACAGCAATACAGTCATCATAAGGGCTTTTAACACCTTACTGTTCACTATGGATAGATCTTCCATACAAAGAATCAACAAGGATATTGTGACATTGAACAGCATTCAAGATAAAATGGACTTAATTGATATCTATAAAACATTTCACCCCAAAGAAGCAAAGTATACATTCCTTTCAAGAGCACATGGATCTTTTTCAAAGATAGAACACATGGTAGGAAACAGAAAAAGCCTTAACAAATTCAAGAAATTTGAAAACATATCAAACACCTATCTTGCATCACAATGGCTTAAAACTAGGAACCAACCTGAAGGGAAAAAAGCCAAAAACGTTCAAATACATGGAGACTGAATAACATGTTGTTAAATAATGAAAGGGTTAGAAGGAGATCAAGAAAGAGACCAGGATCACGAGACTGCCAGCCCAAAGCACCTTGCAGGCACTTGAGGGTGGCTAATAAATTTCCGGTCTGTTTCTTTCCAGTTTCTTTTTTTAATTTAAATTTTAAAATTTTATAATATTTTAAAGTTACAAAAGCATATGTTAGTTATGAGATATGACAAACACGCTACCTAATTTGTGAACTAAAATTTTACCAGAACCCAACGAATTTCCTCATGAAGTTCTTTCCATCACATTCCCTCATTTTTCATTCAGAGATACTTAAAAAAATTATCCTGGACTTCCGGTCAAGATGGAGGCTTAGACAGACACGTTGTGTCTCCCATCACAACTAAGAATGAATACAACTACCTCAAAACTAGAGACAACCAGAAGTTCCAGAAAATCCAGCTGCATGGAAGTCCAACAAACAAAGATATGAAGAAGAAATATTCATCCAGGCAGGTAGGAGGGGTGGAGTCAGGGTGGAGAAGATACAATGTGGTGGTGGCAGCAGTGGCAGCAGCAGGAGCAGGCCAGCAGAAAATACAGTCACATATTTTAAAAAGTGGGGAGGGACAACTGGGGAGTGCTGCCAGCACCAGACCAGACCACACAACTCAAGGTCCCAGCACCAGAGAAAATAAAGCCTCATTGCTTCTGACTGTGCAAACTAGTGGGTGTTGGGGTGGAGAAAGAAACTGCCAGTCTCTCAGCAGAGTCTGCTTGTTTAAAGGACCCCCATGATCCTAGAACATCTGAAGACCCACCCACACTGGGAAAAATGGCCAGAACAACAGCTAGAGAGGTGTCAGTCCCATACAGAAGTGGGAGAAGTGCCTGGAAAAGGGGCAAGGGCTGAGTGAGTGGCAATGTTCCGTCTCAGATCTCTCCCTAACATACAGTGCCACAACGTGGTGAAATGGGTCACCCGTACTGATGAACACCTAAGTCTCTGCCCCTTACAATGTAACAGCTCTACCTAAGACACAGAAGCAAACAAAACAGGATCCTGTCGTAATGAGGAGACAGAGAAATATGGCCCAAAAGGGGGAATGGATCAAGTTTTCAGTGGGAGAACTAAGCTCTGGCGAGATATCCAACCTAACAGATGCAGAGTTCAAAACACTGGTGATAAAGATGTTCACAGGCTTGACAGATATGCTTAAGCATGGCAAATGCATAAGGGAAGAGATGAAGGCTATGATAAATGAAACAAAGGAAAATCCACACAAAACCAATGGCGAAGGGAAGGAAACCAGGGTTCAGGTCAATTATTGGGAACATAAGGAATAAAAATCACAATCAGTACATAATGAGGAAAGAATAATTTTTTAAAATGAGAGGTTTAGGAACCTCTTGGACAACTTTAAACATATCAACATCCAAATCATAGGGTATCCAGAAAAAGAAGAGGAAGAGCAAGAAATTAAAAGCTTATATGAAAAAATAATGAAGGAAAACTCCCCAAATATAGTGAAGGAAATAGACATACAAGTTCAGGGGCTGCAGAAAGTCTCAAACAAGATAGACCCAAGGAGGAACACACTAAGACACATCTTAATTAAAATGCCAAAGGTTCAAGATAAAGAGAGAATTTTAAAAGCAGCAAGAGAAAAGCAGAGAGTTACCTACCAAGGAACTTTCCAGGCAAGAAGGGACTGGCAAGAAGTATTCAATGTGATGAAATGGAAGGACCTACAACCAAGATTACACTATCCAGCAATGCTATTATTTAGAATCGAAGGGTAGATGAAGTGTTTTCCAGACAAGATAAAGCTAAAGGAGTTTATCATCAGCAAGCAATTATTACAGTATTCCCTCACTTATTGAGGGTATTACATTCCAGACCCCCGCCCCCGCGAAGTAGGAACCTTACATTTATTCTACACTGTTAAATCTATGTAACTTTAACAGCATACGTATACAGTACTGCAAAATCCTACGATATAGCAAAAAATCCGCAATAAATAATTAAATATAATATTTTTAAAAATAGGCAAAGATGAGACTCAGAAGATCGGATGGATGAAACTTGGAAGTTGGTGGCGGAGTAGGTAGCAGTGTTGTCTGCTCGCTCCCATCACAGAAGGACTTGGAGTGCAAACACAAAGAGGAATGAGTGAGTGAGTGCAGATTTCAGACAGCATGAACAGGGAAGGGAGTGTGGGAGCAGCATGAAGGATCGCGGAAAGTTTTGACCTCACACTCCAGCCTGAGTCGTTGGGCCTCCTGGACTGTTGCATTTGCTGTGCCACACCCATGGGGGGCAGCTGCTGACCAGCTCATTAGCCAGGAGCTGCTGGGAGGCTTCCCCCTACCAGGGGCGCATCTACCAGTGAGGTCTCACAGGGAGTTCACGAGAGGGTTTGGCTGAAAATGTCAAAGGTGTGGGAGGACAGTGAACAACCCAGACTGGAAGAAACTGTATGAACTGAGTCTAGGTGGGGAACCCCTTGGCTGCAGTTCGGGACTGAAAGCTCTGTGCTCTGGGCACTCGCAGCACTTGCGCCAGGGCTTCACTAAGCAAAGGGGCAGCTTTGATCCACAGAGAGTGTCCCATACAGGAAAACTGTGGTGGAACTGCACACTCAGTGGGGACCCCAGGAAGGCAGGTGGCGCATGACCGGAAATTTTGAGCAATCGTGACAGGGCCCTACTGAACAAAGGGGCAGTTTTGAGCCACTGAGAGGGGCCCATACAGGAAAGCTGTGGCAAAACTGCATGGCCAGCAGGTGGCATGCACAGGTATATAAGCAGGGACATGAACGGATGCTGAAGCTTGGGAATAGAGACATGACTGGAGGCAGAGCAGAGATTACTGGCATGCACACACTGGCCCAACAGCAGAACATTGCTAGACAAGCCTGAGGAGGGCTGGGGGTGCCACAGGAGTGGACTCAACTAAATATGGCTCACAGCAGAGTGGTGGCAGGCCCACGAGTAAAAGATTAGCAACACCAGAATCAAGCTGGATCTCTTCACAGCCATCCAGCCAACCAGAAAAGATTTGAAACCCATGGAATTTTGACCAGGGGTGGATCCAAAAAAAAAAACAAGACTGTACCTAAAGGCTGAACTGAACAAAAACTTTTTTTCCTTTCCTTTTCCTTCCCTTTTCTGTTCTTTCCTTTTATTCTTCCCTTCTCTTTCTTTTCTTTCTGTCTCTCTTTCTTTTTTCTTACTTTCTTTCTTTCTTTTTATTTTTAAAAAACTCTACCTTAATCTGTTTCCTACTTTCTATCCCTTCTATCCTTCTTTAATTTTTATTTGTTTGTTTGTCTGTTTTGTTTATCCAACCTCACACTAAACATATAGCATATAACTGCTATATAAACCTAATACAATACACTTCCACTTTCTCACTTCATTCTGCATTCTTCCCTTCCTTTTTATTTTTATTTTTATTTTATTTTATTTTTTATTATTATTATTTTTTATTTTGGTTTTTCAATTACAGTTGTCCCCTTTTCCCCCAATTTCTCTCCCCCACCCAGCCCACCCCCTCTCCCACAATCATATCTCTCCCCGTTGTCCATGTCCATGAGTCCTTTATACAGGCTCTTTAATTAAACCCTTCCCTTACTTATCCCCCTTCTCTCCCTCTCCCCTCCCCCCTATTGACTGCTATTCTGCTCTTTGTTCTATTTAGTTCCTTTGTTTGTGTTGTTCTTTAGTTTCCTGTATTAGGTGATATCATATGGTATTTTTCTTTCTTTGCCTGGCTTATTTCAATAAGCATAATTCTCTCTAGTTCCATCCATGTTGTTGCAAATGGTAGGAGTTCCTTTTTTCTTTCTGCTACATAGTATTCCATTGTGTAAATGTACCACTGTTTTTTGATCCACTCATCTACAGATGGGCACTTAGGTTGTTTCCAGCACTTAGCTATTGTAAACAGTGCTGCTATGAACATAGGAGTGCATAAGTTCTTTTGAATTGGTGTTTCAAGATTCTTCGGGTATAATCCTAGTAGTGGAGTCGCTGGTTCAAAAGGCAGTTCCATTTTTAATCTTTTGAGGTAATTCCATACTGTTCTCCATAGTGGCTGCACCAGTCTGCATTCCCACCAACAGTGCAGTAGGGTTCCCGTTTCTCCACATCCTCGCCAGCACTTGTTGCTTGTTGATTTGTTGATGATGGCCATTCTGACTGGTGTAAGGTGGTATCTCATTGTGGTTTTTATTTGCATCTCCCTGATGGCTAATGATGTTGAGCATTTTTTCATGTGTCTATGGACCTTCTGTATGTCCTCTTCGGAGAAGTGTTTGTTCAGGTCCCTTGCCCATTTTTTAATTGGGTTGTTTGTTTTCTTGATGTTGAGTCGTATCAGCTCTTTATATATTTTGGAAATCAGTCCCCTGTCTGTGATGTCATTGGCAAATATGTTTTCCCATATGGTTGGTTTCCTTTTCATTTTGCTGATGTTTTCTTTTGCTGAGCAGAAACTCTTCAGTTTGATGTAATCCTATTTATTTATTTTTTCCTTTATTTCTCTTGCTTTAGGAGATGTATCCGTGAAGAGATTGTTACGTGAGATATCTGATATTTTCTTGCCTATGTTTTCCTCTAGGACTTTTATGGTGTCATGGCTTACATTTATGTCTTTGATCCATCTTGAGTTTATTCTCGTGTGTGGTGTAAGTTGGTGGTCTAGTTTCATTTTTTTGCAGGTCCCTATCCAGTTCTCCCAGCACCATTTGTTAAAGAGGCTCTTCTCACTCCATTTTATGGTCCTTCCTCCTTTATCAAAGATTAGTTGACCATAGAGGCCTGGGTTTATTTCTGGACTCTCTATTCTGTTCCACTGATCTATATGTCTGTTCTTATGCCAGTACCATACTGTTTTGATTACAGTGGCTTTGTAGTATTGTTTGATATCTGGTGTTGTGATTCCTCCTGCTGTGTTCTTCTGTCTCAAGATTGCTTTTGCTATTCGGGGTCTTTTTTGGTTCCATATGAATTTATGGAGTATTTGATCTAGGTCTGTGAAATATGTCATTGGTATTTTAATAGGGATTGCATTGAATCTGTAAATTGCTTTGGGTAGTATGGCCATTTTGATGATGTTGATTCTTCCCATTCAAGAACATGGTATTTGCTTCCATTTATTTGTTTCTTCCTTAATTTCTTTCTTCAATGTTATGTAATTTTCAGAGTACAGGTCTTTTATCTCTTTGGTTAAGTTTACTCCTAGATACTTTATTTTTCTTGTTGCTATAGTATATGGTATTTTCTTTTTTGTCTCTGTCTCTGCTATTTTATTGTTGGTGTACAGAAATGCCTTAGATTTCTGTATATTTATTTTGTACCCTGCGATTTTGCCAAATTCACTTATTATATTGAGTAGTCTTTTAGTGGAGTTTATAGGATTTTCTAGGTATACTATCATATCATCTGCATATAATGAAAGTTTCACTTCCTCTTTCCCAATTTGGATTCCTTTTATTTCTTTTTCTTGTCTGATTGCTGTGGCTAGGACTTCCAAAACTATGTTGAAAAAGAGTGGAGAGAGTGGACAACCTTGTCTCGTTCCTGAGTTCAGGGGGAATGCTTTCAGTTTTTGTCCATTGAGTATGATATTGGCCTCAGGCTTCTCATGTATAGCCTTAATTATGTTAAGATATGCTCCCTTTATTCCCATTTTGCTGAGTGTTTTCATCATAAATGGGTGTTGTACTTTATCAAATGCTTTTTCTGCATCTATTGATATGATCCTGTGATTTTTGTTTTTCATTCTGTTTAGGTGATGTATTATATTTATTGATTTGCGAATATTAAACCATCCTTGCATCCCTGGAATGAAGCCCACTTGATCATGATGTATGATCTTTTTGATGTGTTGCTGGATCCTGTTTGCCAATATTTTATTGAGGATTTTAGCATCGATGTTCATCAGTGATATTGGCCTGTAGTTTTCTTTCTTTGTTGTGTCTTGACCTGGTTTTGGGATTAGGATAATACTGGCTTCATAGAAAGAGTTTGGGATTGTTCTTTGATAGGATCTTCCTTCTGGCTACTTGGTTGAGAGTCACTCTATCTGCTTTGTCTTGAGTTCTTTTGTGGATATGCTGTTAAAGACATAAACACACAGCCCAGGCAGGAGACCCACACCCTCAGAAAGTATCCCCCACTCTATCCTGCTATCGTTAGCCAAGTAGCCCGTATTAATATAAATGTAAAGAGATTTGAGCTTTTATACTATAAGAAGAATAGATACGAGTTGTTTTTGGGGAGGAAAAATATAATTTTTGATAGAGGGGTTGATAGATTAATAATAGTTGAGACTGTGCAAGCCAGTTAGTAATATTTACATTGTATGTTAAGAAAAATAGAAGAAAAGGATAGAAAAATACATAGTATAGTAAGAAAGTGGGATTGTATTGTATTTGGGTTTATATAGTAATTATATTGTATTATTTAAAGTAATAGGGGGGCTAAGCTAGACACACAAACGAATAAACCACTATTAAAGAGAAAGGATGAGAAGGAGAGGTTATATGCAACACGTTAGAGATAAAGTTTGTTATTATTGGAAGAGGTGGAGGAAAAACACCCCCCCAAAAATCCCCAAGAAAATAGAAGAAAGAAAAGAAGAAAGAGAGAAAGAGAAGAAAATAAAAAATTTACCACAACCCCCCCAAAAAACCCCAAAAGGTAAGCAAGAAAGGAAAAAAGAAAGAAAAGAAAGAATACAGAAGAAAGAAAGAAAAAAGAGAAAAAAAAAATTGAACCAAAAAAAAAATATATATATATATACCCCCCAAAATCCCCCCAAAAAAAACCCAGGAAAAGAATAAAGAAAGAAGGAAAGAAAAGAAATTATTAAGAAGAAAGAAGAACAAGGGAGAAAAAATTTGGGAGAAAAAATTTGGAAAAAAGAAAAAAAAAAAAAAAAAGCGATGTTTTTACTCCGTTTTAGCCTTGGTGTGTTGCCTTCTTTTTCTGGGTCCGCAGCTGGCCTAGTGTGGCAGGTCAGAGGTTCTTGTTCTTTTGCCGGACTGGTGTGCGCACCCGGTTGCCGCTATGGTGCGCGCCCGCGGTTGCCGGCACGGCGCGCTACCTTGCTGCCCGCTGTAGCCAGTTGAGGTACCCTTGCGCGCAAGCCCCTGCGCGCTCCGGCAGCACGAGAGTTTGCCCCGCGGTTTGAGCCCACTGCTGCCGGGCCGCGGTGGTTCCCCGTTCGCGCGCCGAGGTGTCCCTGCCCGCGTGGGCGGCCCGAGCGCTTTCCCCGTGATTGGCTCCTGCTTTCTCTGGGCCGCGGTGGTTCCCCGTTCGCGCTGAGGTGCCCCTGCCCGCGCGGGTGGCCCGAGCGCTTTCCCCGTGATTGGCTCCTGCTTTCTCTGGGCCGAGGCGGTTCCCCGTTCGCGCCGAGGTGTCTCTGCCCGCGCGGGCGGCCCGAGCGCTTTCCCCGGGATTGGCTCCTGCTTTCGCTGGGCTGCGGCGGTTCCCCGTTCACGCCGAGGTGACCCTGCCCGCACAGGCGGCCCGAGAGCTCCCACTGACCCCTGGCTGAGGTGCTTTCGCGCTCGTGCGCTGCCCCGTGCCCTCAGTCCCGCTGAGCCGAGCTCCGGGAGTTGGTCTCTCTCCTCTTAGGGCAGGGCCAGGGACACTTGTGCTCAGTGGAAGCGAGCGTCCGTGGGTCGCCGCCTCCCGCTGTTCCCGTGCTGCAGCTGCCCCGTTCCCTCACCCGTCTGGGTGGGCACAAACAGAGCCTGCGCTAGTGGTCTGCTTTCCGGCCTGGGGCCCTGCGCCCACGGGAGCTGTCTAGGGGTGTCTGTGCACAGTCCTCTGCGTGTGCAGTGGGCCCTCCCTGTGCCCGTTGGGGCACTGATCTTATGTCCATTGGGGAGTGTCCGAGGGACGCCTGGACTCACGGCCCCGCGCACCTGGGCCAGTGAATGAGAGCACTTCCCTATGTGCGCCCCCTGACCCAATGGTAGGGTTGAGGAGTGGATTAGCGCGCCCCTGCGCTTGGGCTCCTCCAGAACGGCCTACCACACCCAAACTTTCCTCCCCTCTCCACCGTCCACTAGAGAAAAATATAAAGGAGAATTATGTTCTCACTTGCCCGGCAGCACGCTGTCTCCTGTCCTTCAGCGCCAATGCCACTTGGTCGAGTCCCGTCTCTGCCAGCGGGCAGAGATCCACTCTCCGCCTGACTCCTCTCTGGGGTAGCCTGTGGTCGCCAAAAATCCTTTGTGTGCTTCCCGCCACAGCTCGGGCAGCTGCCCCAGTCAGGAATCCCGTTTCGTCCCCTTTTTCTCCGCTATCCTCACTAAACAGGTTGTTCCCAGATGGATTTTCTCTAATCCAGCAGTGCCTTGGCTCAACTCCCGCCAATGTCCAGCTGCTCACTGAGATGTTCTGTCTGCAATTAGCCCAAACTGCAGACGGGTCTCCGGAGCCTAAAACCGCAACCTCTCCTCACTCATCCGCCATGTTACCTCCAGCCCTTCCTTTTTAAACATACAGTGTAAACATTACTTGCTGCCTCACATAACCTTGACACAACTTGCAACTATTATTATTCTATCACCTTCCCTCACAAAAGTCATCTTTCTTTCATTTAAAATGACTCCTATCTGCTTCTCTTATAATAATAGGAGGTTAATAGTCTTAACCTCTCTACATTTATATTAATACTGGCTCATTTGCTGCTGATAGTGGGATTGTGAGTGGGGGATACTTTTGATGGGGTGGGTTTCTTGCCTGGGTTGTGTGCTTATGTTTTAACAGCATCTCCACAAAAGAACTCAAGACAAGGTGGGCAGAGTGACTCTCCATCAACTAGCCAGAGGGAAGGATCAACCAAAGAGTAACTGAAATACAACCAGAGAGTTTAAACAAAGTGCATAAAGGGCAACACAAGAGCATCAGGCTCAGAAGATAAAATCGACTACACCACTGAATCCCCCAGGTCTCCTATAAAGAATCTCATATCACGAAAGCGGGAAATCAAAGCAGACAAATCTAATAAACAAAAATGAACAAGAAGAATTCAACATGGGGAGACACAGAAACAACTTCCCAATGAAAGGAAAAGAGGAATCCCTAGAAAGAGAGATAGATGGAATAGACATAATCTAACTATCAGACATGTAATTCAAAAAGAAATGATTATAAAGTAGCTCAATGTACTTTACAACCTCAAAGAAAACTATGACAAACTTCAGGAAAATTATCAGCAACTCCACAGAAACTACAAAGAATTGCAGTGAAGCTACAAGGAACTATGGAGAACTACACCAGCATATAAAAGGACATAGAAACTCAATAAAAACCAGGAAGATATGAAGAATACTATTTCTGAACTGAAGAACACAGTAGAATAAATCAAAAGCAGGCTAAATGAAGCAGAGGATCAGATCAGTGAGTCAGAGGACAATATAGAAAAGAACTCCCAGAAAATACAACAAAATGAAAAAATATTTAAAAAGAATGAAAAGTGTTTAAGAGAACTGCAGGACAGCATGAAACTAACAACACTAGAATCCTAGAGATACAAGAAGAAGAGGAGAAGCAAGGGATAGAAAACCTGATTGAAAAAGTAATGACAGAAAATTTTCCCAAGCTGATGAGAGAAAAAGTCATGCAAGTCCAGGAAGCACAGAGGGTCCAAATGAAGATGAAACAAAAAAGGCCCACTTCAAGGCACATCATAATTAAAATGGCAAAGTTCAAAGACAGAGAGAATCCTAAAAGCAGCAAGAGAAAAACAGCAAATGACATACAAGGGAGCTCTAATAAGGCTATCAACTGACTTCTCCACAGAAACACTACAAGAGAGAAGGGAATGGCAAAAAAAAGTTTTCAAATAATGAAAACAAAGGCCTGCAACTTAGACTACTCTAGCCAGCCAGGCTCTCATTCAAAATGGAAGGTGAAATAAGGAGTTTCTCAGACAAAGAAAGACTAAAAGAATACATCTTCTCCGAACCAGCATTGCAAGAGATGCTAAAGAGAATGCTTTAAGAAAAAGAAGAAAAAAAGAGGAGAGAAACACAGGTACAAAAGGAAGTGAATAAATCCCTTCCAATAATAACCTTAAATGTAAATGGATTAAATGCTCCTATTAAAAGATATACGGTAGCGGAATGAATATTAAAACATGGCCCACATATATGCTGTCTACAAGAGAAACACCTCAAAACAAAAGATTTATACAAAGTGAAAGTATGGAAAATAGTAATTTAAGCAAATGGACATTAAAAAAAAAGCTGGGGTAGCAATATATATATCAGACAAAAGAGATTTCACAGAAAATGCCATAAAAAAGAGACAAAGAAGGACATTTCATAATACTTAAGGAAAAAAGCTATCAAGAAGATATAACCCTGGTAATCATATATCCACCCAACATAGGAGCACCCAAATATGTAAGGGAAACTTTGAAAGACTTCAGGAAAAATATAGACAACAACACATTCATAGTAGGGAACTTTAACACCCCACTGCCAACAATGGACAGATCTTTGAAGCAAAGAAAAACCAAAGATATTGACGCATTGAACAACACTCTAGATCAAATGGACTTACTTGATATATATAGAACTCTTCACACCAGATAAGTAAAATATACATTATTTTCAAGTACACATGGAACATTTTCAAAGATAGACCACATGGTAGGAAATAAGACAAGACAATTGAAACTATATCAAGCATCTTCTCAGATGATAATGGTTTAAAACTAGAAATCAACCCTAAGAAAAAAACTTAAAAACATTCAAACTAATGGAGAATGAATAACATGTTATTAAATAATGAATGGGTTAACAATGACATCAAGGTAGAAATCAAAAAGTTTCTGGAAACAAATGGTAATGAACACACAACAGCACAAAACCTATGGAATACAGAGAAAGCAGTCCTGAGAGAGAAGTTCATAGCAATACAGGCCTAACTAAAAAGGATAGAAGAATGTCTAATAAAATATCTAACCCTACAGCCAGAATAACTAGAGGAAGAACAACTAACAAAGCCCAGAGTGAGTAGAAGGAAAGAAATCTTCAAGATCAGAGCAGAATTAAATGACATAGAGACTAAACAAACAATTCAAAAGATAAACAAAATAGGAGATGAATCTTTGAAAAGATAAACAAAATAGACAAGCCTTTAACCAGGCTCATCGAAAAAAAAAGAGAGAGGATACAAATAAATACAACCAAAAATGAAAGAGGAGAAATGACAACCAATACCACAGAAATACAAAGGATTGTAAGAAATTATTATGAGCAAATGTATCACAAGAAATTTAACAACCTAGATAAAATTGAAAAATTTCTGGAAACATATAATCTTCCAAAACTGAATCAAGAAGAGGCAGAAAGCCTGAACAGACCAATAACAATCAATGAAATTGAAGCAGTAATCAAAAACCTCCTGGCACACAAAAGCCCTGGACCGGATGGCTTCACAGGTGAATTTTACAAAACATTTAGAAAAGAAATAATTCCTATCATTCTCCAACTATTCCAAAAAATCCAGGAAGAGGGAAGACCTCCAAACTCATTCTATGAAGCCAATATTATCCTAATTTCAAAACCATGACAAGACACATCAAGAAAAGAAAACTACCAGCCAATATCGCTGATAAACATAGATGCTAAAATCCTCAACAAAATATTGGCAAACCGGATTCAACAACATGTTAGAAAGATTATACACCACGATCAAGTGGGATTCATCCCAGGGATGCAAGGATGGTTTAATATTAGAAAATCAATACATGTTAATACACCACATAAACAAAAGGAAAGAGAGAAACCACATGGTAATATCAATAGATGCAGGAAAAGCATTTGATAAAGTGTAACACCCATTTATGATGAAAACACTCAGCAAAATGGAAGTAGAGAGAGCATAATTCAACATAATAAAGGCCATATATGAGAAACCTGAAGCCAAGATTATACTCAATGGGAAAAATCTGAAATCATTTCCCCTGAGGTCAGGAACAAGACAACGATTTCCACTCTCTCCATTCCTATTCAACCTAGACCTTGAAGTTCTAGCCACAGAAATCAGACAAAAAAGAGAAATAAAAGGCATCCAAATTGGAAAAGAGGAAGTAAAACTGTCATTATTTGCCAATGACATGATAATGTACATAGAAAACCCTATAGACTCCACTAAAAAGCTACTCAACCTAATAAGTAAATTTTGCAAAATAGCAGGGTACAAAGTAAATATTCAGAAATCGAAGGCATTTCTGTCGTCGTCGGCAGCCATCCGTCTCGAGAGACAATGGTGTAGCTTCTTAAGAGTCTATCTGCACCGCCGAGAATGGCTGTGCAGTCCGACTCGGGAGTGACACGGTATCTGTCTCCTCCCGTGTTGAATCGACATCTTGCGATGACGCTGGAGTGTCCTCTCCAGTGGAGCTGAAGCTACAGAGCCTGGGCAGGGTGATATGGAGGGTCTGCTGTTGCCCATGCAGCAGACCCCCCCTCTCTTCGCAGCTGAAGGGTCCAAGGGAAAGACGGAGTCAATACAGCTTGGCTTCAGGTGCGCCGCAGGAGTTGCCGGTGTTGACTACAACGTCAAACCGCCTTAGGGACTCCGGCTCTGGATTTTCTGTTGGGGTTTACTCCCTTAGCCTTTCCCCTGAAGAGGTATGCCGCAAGGCAGTGGAGGTTTTTTGGAGTCAGAGTTTTCCTTCTCTGACACATTAATGATACACTGTTAGAATTCTTTCACTTGTAAAAATTCTTTTATTGTTGGCTGCAAAGCTCACACCCCCTGTTCTATTTTTAGTAATTTTTGAAATCCTAATAAAAGGACGGTGAGGCTTCTCTCTCTTTGCTGATGGCCTGAGAGAGCCACAGCCCTCCGTTAGTTGCTGGCCACTCATCTTGCTTGCTGGAATTATCTCAGTATCCCTGACTGTATTCAACACTTTATCTGGCGCCCGATCGAGGGACCCGAAAGTAAGAACCGGGAACAGGCAGGATCGAAAAGGAATTGGCTGCGCGGTTGGACACAGAACTTTTCGGAAAAATGCATTGGAGTCATGCGGAACAATCCCTCAGTAAATGAGAAATATGTTAAGCTTTTAAAGTCTTTACTTAAAAGCTCAGGTTTACAAATAAAAGAGAGTACTTTAACAGATTTACTCCTGCAGGTCAGGAAACACTGTTATTGGTTTACTCCAGAGAAAAGAATCAGTTAAATTTAAAGGTGTGGAAACAAGTTGGTAAATCTCTTAGAAGAGCTCATCAAACTGGTCATCCTATAGCAGGTGAAACAGGGGTTGCTTTTAACAAGGTGGCTGTAGTCTTACAGCCATTTCAATTGGACTTTGTGCCATTTCCTCCCCCTCCGCCACCACTTGGCAAGGAGGAGCAACTGCCTTCTCGAATTTATGATCAGCCCGAAATGGCTCAAAAGAAAGTCAGTAGGTGGCTGTGGGGGGAGGTTCCAACTGTGGGCAGGGGCCCGGACACCCGGGGTAGCCCAGTGGGCACCAGCGCGCGTGCACACGTGGGGGCCGGAGGTGTGCGCTCGGCTGCGGCCGCGTGGGGCCCGTCCCCTCCACGTGCCTCGCTGGTTCCACCTCCGTGCCCCTCACAGCGCCGCCGGTTCCCATCCTGCCGGGTCCGCCCCTCGGACCGTGGTTCTGCACGGCCCCTCCCCTCAGCCGGCACATAGCAACCGACTTAGAACTTGTGCGAACCAGAGTTATCTAAAAAAAAAAGAGACTTATTTTTGGTTGTTGTGGCAACTGGTGAAAGGAACTGAATATCAAGTTAAGTAAATGTATCTTGTTAACTTAGTATATTACTCAAATACTTAACTAATTCATGTTTCTCAATGCTAAGAACTGAATTTTTGTCAGTCTATATCTATATTAATATTATATACCTTTTATTATCACTTTAAATAAATAGTCAAATATTATTTCATAATATATATTTCTTAGTTGACAAGATTTCCATGATTTAAAAGTTAAAAAACTTCCTTACGACCTTGAGGTATTTCAAAGGGCCCTTGAAATATCTCAGGAATTTATTATTTTCTTACCAAAAAGAAGAAAACTCTAAACCAATCAGGCTTAATACATTTTAAAATACTTGGAAAGCTTTGTCAAATAAGAAAATTTTACAAAAGAGCTCAAAAACAATTGGCTTTTGAAAATGCTAATGAGGATTGTAAAAGGGCGTTGGCTCCTGTGAAACAAAAGGGGAAACATTGGGCCAAGGACTGTAAATCTAAATTTGATAAGAATGGTAAATGTATAGCACCCTCTGATAATCAGGGAAACTGGCTGCGGGGCATGAGCTCCAGTGCCCCAAATCAAAACAGGAGACCCCAAGGCCCCAGAAATCAAATGCTTTGGAGTCAGGGCAGCGGTGAGTCACAAATCTTTGCGCAGCCACAAGCGGAAGCACAGGGCTGGACTTGGTCACCACCCAGCAATTAACTCTTAAAGAACAAGATCGCATTTATGTTGCTCCTACTGGAGTATGGGGACCTTTTCCTAAAGGATATGTAGATTTAATAATTGGCCAATCTAGCCTTATTGTTAAGGGTATTATTACTCAACCAGGAGTTATTAACTCTAATTTTAATAAAGAAATCAAAGTTATGATACAAGCCATGGGCTACCATATCATACCTGCTAACACTTGCATAGTACAGCTTATACTTCCTCTTTATGCTGTTCCTGCAACTCAAAAATGTTAAAAGAGGAAACAAAGGCTTTGGCAGCACTGATAATCAATCTGTTTTTTGGGCTGCCTCTATTAAATTACAAAAACATTTTTTAGAAGTAAAAATTAAAAATAAAACATTTCAAGGACTATTAAATACTGAAGTACTGTGTCAGAAGAAAAAATATTATTGAATGGCTATTCTTACCGCACAAATAAACCAAAAGACTAGAGACTTATCTCAGTAAAATTGTTCAAATTATAATTCATGGAAGATTACGTTTTAGACAACTTTGTGGTCAAGATCCTGATGAAATCATTGTTCCTTTTACCAATAAAGTAACTGCTAATCATTGGATATTATGTGAGGAATGGCAAAATGCTTTTTCTGACTTACTAGGAAAAATTCATAATTCATATCCTTCCTCCAAAATGTTTCAGTTTTTAAAGCGGACTCAGTGGATACTTCCCAAATGTGTTGTCTCACAACCTTTTTCTGAGGCAGAGATGTATTTTACTGATGCTAATAAATTTGTTGTTGCTGGTTAGAGTAACTTGAAAAATAGTAAGACTATTCAAAGCCCTTATACTTCCGTACAAAAGGCAGTTATTCACTATTATTATGCTTCTAACTGATGTACTTTCAGTTCCTTTAAACATCACTACAAACTCACAGTATGCCACCCATACTGTTCAAACCCTGAAAACTGTATCCATACCTCAAAATGGTTCTGAACTTAATACACTTTTTTTACAGCTACAGTTCCTCCTTTGAACTTGCCATCATTTAATTTACATAACTTATATTTGATCCCATACAGGTTTACCAGGATCCTTAACTGAGGGCAACAATTATATAGACACTCTAGTTGGTTCTGTTATCAAAGCTCAAGCTAAAAGGGAGGTAAGATGGCAGAGGAGTGAGGAGAGGTTGCGGTTTTAGGCTCCAGAGACCCGTCTGCAGTTTCGGCTAATTGCAGACAGAACATCTCAGTGAGCAGCTGGACATTGGCGGGAGTTGAGCCAAGGCACTGCTGGATTAGAGAAAATCCATCTGGGAACAACCTGTTTAGTGAGGATAGCGGAGAAAAAGGGGACGAAACGGGATTCCTGACTGGGGCGGCTGCCCGAGCTGCGGCGGGAAGCACACAAAGGATTTTTGGTGACCACAGGCTGCCCCGGAGAGGAGTCGGGAGGAGAGCGGATCTCTGCCCGCTGGCAGAGACGGGACTCGACCAAGTGGCATTGGCGCTGAAGGACAGGAGACAGCGTGCTGCCGGGGAAGGGAGAACATAATTCTCCTTTATATTTTTCTCTAGTGGACGGTGGAGAGGGGAGGAAAGTTTGGGTGTGGTAGGCCGTTCTGGAGGAGCCCAGGCGCAGAGGCGTGCTCATCCACTCCCCAACCCTACCCTTGGGTCGCGGGGGGCGCACATAGGGAAGTGCTCTCACTCACTGGCCCAGGTGCGCGGTGCCGTGAGTCCAGGCGTCCCTCGGACACTCCCCAACGGACATAAGATCAGTGCCCCTACGGGCACAGGGAGAGCCCACTGAACAGGCAGAGAACCATGCACAGACACCCCTAGACAGCTCCCGTGGGCGCAGGGCCCCAGGCCGGAAAGCAGACCACTAGCGCAGGCTCTGTTTGTGCCCGCCCAGACGGGTGAGGGAAGGCGGGCAGCTGCAGCACGGGAACAGCGGGAGGCGGCGACCCACGGACGCTCGCTTCCACTGAGCACAAGTGTCCCCGGCCCTGCCCTAAGAGGCGAGAGACCAACTCCTGGAGCTCGGCTCAGCGGGACTGAGGGCACGGGGCAGCGCGCGAGCGCGAAAGCACCTCAGCCCGGGGTCAGTGGGTGCCAATCCCGGGGATAGCTCTCGGGCCGCCCGCGAGTGCAGGGACGTGCGCAGGGACTCCTCGGCGCAAACGCGGAACTGCCGCAGCCCAGCGACAGCAGGAGCCAATCCCGGGGAAAGCGCTCGGGCCGCCCGCGTGGGCAGGGACGCGCGTAGGGACACCTCGGCGAACAGGGAACCACCGCGGCCCAGCACCAGTGGGCTCCAACCCCGGGGCAAACTCTTGGGCCGCCCAAGCGCGCAGGTGCTCGCGCGCAAGGGCACCTCAACTGGCTCCAGCGGGCAGCAAGGGAGCGCGCCGTGCCAGCAACCGCGGGCGCGCACCATAGCGGCAACCGGGGGCGCACACCAGTCCTGCAAAAAACAAGAACCTCTGACATGCCACACTAGACCAGCTGCGGACCCAGAAAAAGAAGGCAACACACCAAGGCTAAAACGGAGTAAAAACATCGCTTTTTTTTTTCCAAATTTTTTCTCCCAAATTTTTTCTCCCTTGTTCTTTCTTTCTTCTTAATTATTTCTTTTCTTTCCTTCTTCTTTATTCTTTTCCTGGGTGTTTTTTGGGGGGGTTTGGGGGGTATATATATTTTTTTTGTTGTTGTTGTTCAATTTTTTTTCTCTCTTTTTTCTTTCTTTCTTTCTTCTGTATTCTATCTTTTCTATCTTTCTTTGTTCCTTTCTTTCTTACCTTTTGGGGTTTTTTGGTGGGGGTTGTGGTAAATTTTTTATTTTCTTCTCTTTCTCTCTTTCTTCTTTTCTTCTATTTTCTTGGGGATTTCTTGGGGGGGTGTTTTTCCTTCACCTCTTCCAATAATAACAAACTTTATCTCTAACGTGTCGCATACAACCTCTCCTTCTCATCCTTTCTCTTTAATCGTTGTTTATTCGTTTGTGTGTCTAGCTTAGCCCCCCTACCACTCTAAATAATAGAATATAATTACTATATAAACCCAAATACAATACAATCCCACTTTCTTACTATATTATGTATTTTTCTATCCTTTTCTTCTATTTTTATTAACATACAATGTAAATATTACTAACTGGCTTGCACAGTCTCAAATATCATTAATCTATCACCCCCTCTATCAAAAATTATATTTTTCCTCCCCAAAAACAACTCTTATCTATTCTTCTTATAGTATAAAAGCTCAAATCTCTTTACATTTATATTAATACGGGCTAGTTAGCTAACAATAGCAGGATAGAGTGGGGGATACTTTTTGAGGGTGTGGATCTCCTGCCTGGGCTGTGTGTTTATGTCTTTAACAGCATATCCACAAAAGAACTCAAGACAAAGCGGATAGAGTGATTCTCAACCAACTAGCCAGAAGGAAGATCCTATCAAAGAACATCTGAAATATAACCGAACAGCATAAACAAACGACATAAAGGGTAACTCAAGACCATCAGGCTCAGGATATCAAAGAGACTGCACCACTGAAACTCCCAGACCTTCGATAAAGAATATTACACCACAAAGGAGGGAAGTCAAAGCAGACTACCCCCCCAAAAAAAACCAAATAAATAAATAAATAAATAAATAAATAAATAAATAAATAAAAACAAAAAGAATCCAACAAGGTAAGACGCAAAAATAACCCCTCAATGAAAAGAAAAGAGGAATCCTCAGAAAGAGAGATAGATGAAATAGACATAGCCCAAATGTCAGACATGGAATTCAAAACAATGGTGGTAAAGAAGCTCAATATACTCGACATCCTTAAAATCAACTATGACAACCTTCAAGGAAGTTACCAACAGCTCCAAGAAAATTACAGGGAACTTGCAGAGAACTACACCAGCATAAAAAAAGACATAGAAACTGTTAACAAGAACCAGGAAGAACTTAAGAATGCAATCTCTGAACTGAAAAACACAGTAGAATCAGTCAAAAGCAGACTAAACGAAGCAGAGGATCGGATTAGTGAGTTAGAAGATAATGTAGAGAAAAACTCCCAGACAATACAGCAAAATGAAAAACGATTGAAAAAATATGAACAAGATGTAAGGGAATTACAGGATAGCATTAGGAAAAATAATTTAAGGATCATCGGAATACGAGAGGAAGAAGAAAAGGAACATGGAATTGAAAATCTGATAGGAGAAATAGTGACAGAAAATTTTCCGAACCTGATGAGAGAAAAAGCTATGCAAGTCCAAGAAGCACTGAGAGTTCCAATCAAGAGGAACCCCCAAAAACCCACTCCAAGGCACATCAGAGTTAAAATGGCAACATTCCAAGACAAAGAGAGAATCCTAAAAGCAGTAAGAGAAAAGCAGCAAATAACATACAAGGGAGCTCCAATAAGGTTTTCCACTGATTTCTCAACAGAAACATTACAAGCCAGAAGGGAATGGTCAAAAATATTTCAAGCAATGAAAAACAAAGGCCTACAACCATGAATACTCTACCCAGCAAGACTCTCATTCAAAATAGAAGTTGAAATAAGGAGTTTCTCAGACAAAGGAAGACTGAAAGAATACATCTCCACCAAACCAGCATTGCAAGAGATGCTAAAGGGAGTGTTCTAAGAAAAAAGAAGGAAAAAACAAGAGAGGAGAGGAACAGAGGTACAAAGGGAAATGAATAAATACACGTCAATAATAACCTTAAATGTAAATGGATTAAATGATCCAATTAAAAGACATAGGGTAACAGAATGGATAAGAAAACAGGACCCACATATTTGCTGTCTACAAGAAACACACCTCAAAACAAAAGAATTACACAGACTGAAAGTAAAGGGATATAAAAAAATATTCCAAGCAAACGGACCGGAAAGAAAAGCCGGGGTAGCAATTCTCATATCAGACAAAATGGATTTCAAAGCAAGGACAATAAAAAGAGACAAAGAAGGACATTTCATAATACTTAAAGGAACAATCCATCAAGAAGATATGACTTTGATAAACATATATGCACCCAACATAGGAGCACCCAAATACATAAAGCAAATACTAGAAGGCCACAAAAAGGATATCAACAACAACACACTCATAGTAGGGGACTTCAACACTCCATTATCAACAATAGACAGGTCATTAAAGCAAAGAAACACCAAGGATATACAGGCATTGAACAACACACTAAACCACATGGATCTAACTGATATATATACAACTTTTCACCCCAAAGAAGCAAAATATACATTCTTTTCAAGTGCACATGGGACATTTTCAAAGATAGACCACATAATAGGACACAAAACAAGCCTCAACAAATTCAAGAAAATTGAAATCATATCAAGCATCTTTTCAGATCACAATGCCTTGAAACTAGAAATCAACCTCAGAGGAAAAAATCAAAGACACCCAAACTCATGGAGATTGAATAACATGCTATTAAATAATGAATGGGTTAACAATGACATCAAAGAAGAAATCAAGAAATTTCTAGAAACTAATGATAATGAGCACACAACAACCCAAAACCTGTGGGACACAGCAAAAGCAGTCCTGAGAGGGAAGTTTATAGCAATACAGGCATATCTGAAAAGGCTAGAAGAATCTCAAATAAAAAACCTAACCACAATGCTACAAGAACTAGAACAACAACAACAAACAAAGCCTAGGGCAAGAAGAAGGAATGAAATCATCCAAATCAGAGCAGAACTAAGTGACATAGAGACTAAACAAACAATCCAAAAGATCAACAAAACTAGGAGCTGGTTCTTCGAAAAAATCAACAAAATCGACAAGCCTCTAGCCAGCCTAATCAAGAAAAAAAGAGAGAAGACACAAATAAACAAAATCAGAAATGTAAGAGGAGAAATTGCGACTGATACCTCAGAAATACAAATGATAGGTAGAAATTACTTCAGACAACTGTATGACAAGAAATTTGACAATCTAGAAGAAATGGACAAATTTCTAGAAACATACAACCTTCCAAAACTAAATCAAGAAGAAGTGGAAAGTCTCAACAAACCAATAACAAAAAAAGAAATTGAAATAGTAATCCAAAATCTCCCGGCACACAAAAGCCCTGGACCGGATGGCTACACAGGCGAATTCTACAAAACATTCAGGGAAGAACTAACTCCTATCCTCCTCAAACTGTTCCAAAAATTCCAAGAAGAGGGGAAAATCCCAAACTCTTTCTATGAAGCCAGTATTATCCTAATCCCCAAACCAGGTCAAGACACAACAAAGAAAGAAAACTACAGGCCAATATCACTGATGAACATAGATGCTAAAATCCTCAATAAAATATTGGCAAACAGGATCCAGCAATACATCCAAAAGATCATACATCATGATCAAGTGGGCTTCATTCCAGGGATGCAAGGATGGTTTAATATTCGCAAATCAATAAATATAATACATCACCTAAGCAAAATGAAAGACAAAAATCACATGATCATATCTATAGATGCAGAAAAAGCATTTGATAAAGTACAACACCCATTTATGATGAAAACACTAAACAAAATGGGAATAAAGGGAGCATATCTTAACATAATTAAGGCTATAGATGAGAAGCCTGAGGCCAACATCATACTCAATGGACAAAAACTGAAAGCATTTCGCCTGAACTCAGGAACTAGACAAGGTTGTCCACTCTCTCCACTCCTTTTCAACATAGTGTTGGAAGTACTAGCCACAGCAATTAGACAAGACAAAGAAATAAAAGGCATCCAAATTGGGAAAGAGGAAGTAAAACTTTCATTATATGCAGATGACATGATAGTATACCTAGAAAATCCTATAAACTCCACTAAAAGACTACTCCATATAATAAGTGAATTTTGCAAAATCGCAGGGTACAAAATAAATATACAGAAATCTAAGGCATTTCTGTACACCAACAATAAAATAGCAGAGACAGAGACAAAAAAGAAAATACCATTTTCTATAGCAACAAGAAAAATAAAGTACCTAGGAGTAAACTTAACCAAAGAGATAAAAGACCTGTACTCTGAAAATTACATAACATTGAAGAAAGAAATTAAGGAAGAAACAAATAAATGGAAGCAAATACCATGTTCTTGGATGGGAAGATTCAACATCATCAAAATGGCTATACTACCCAAAGCAATTTACAGATTCAATGCAATCCCTATTAAAATACCAATGACATATTTCACAGACCTAGAACAAATACTCCATAAATTCATATGGAACCAAAAAAGACCCCGAATAGCAAAAGCAATCTTGAGACAGAAGAACACAGCAGGAGGAATCACAACACCAGATATCAAACAATACTACAAAGCCACTGTAATCAAAACAGTATGGTACTGGCATAAGAACAGACATATAGATCAGTGGAACAGAATAGAGAGTCCAGAAATAAACCCAGGCCTCTATGGTCAACTAATCTTTGATAAAGGAGGAAGGACCATAAAATGGAGTGAGAAGAGCCTCTTTAACAAATGGTGCTGGGAGAACTGGACAGGGACGTGCAAAAAAATGAAACTAGACCACCAACTTACACCACACACAAGAATAAACTCAAGATGGATCAAAGACTTAAATGTAAGCCGTGACACCATAAAAGTCCTAGAGGAAAACATAGGCAAGAAAATATCAGATATCTCACGTAACAATCTCTTCACGGATACATCTCCTAAAGCAAGAGAAATAAAGAAAAAAATAAATAAATGGGATTACATCAAACTGAAGAGTTTCTGCTCAGCAAAAGAAAACATCAGCAAGATGAAAAGGAAACCAACCATATGGGAAAACATATTTGCCAATGACATCACAGACAGGGGACTGATTTCCAAAATATATAAAGAGCTGATACGACTAAACATCAAGAAAACAAACAACCCAATTAAAAAATGGGCAAGGGACCTGAACAAACACTTCTCCGAAGAGGACATACAGAAGGTCCATAGACACATGAAAAAATGCTCAACATCATTAGCCATCAGGGAGATGCAAATAAAAACCACAATGAGATACCATTTTACACCAGTCAGAATGGCCATCATCAACAAATCAACAAGCAACAAGTGCTGGCGAGGATGTGGAGAAACGGGAACCCTACTGCACTGTTGGTGGGAATGCAGACTGGTGCAGCCACTATGGAGAACAGTATGGAATTACCTCAAAAGATTAAAAATGGAACTGCCTTTTGAACCAGCGACTCCACTACTAGGATTATACCCGAAGAATCTTGAAACACCAATTCAAAAGAACTTATGCACTCCTATGTTCATAGCAGCACTGTTTACAATAGCTAAGTGCTGGAAACAACCTAAGTGCCCATCTGTAGATGAGTGGATCAAAAAACTGTGGTACATTTACACAATGGAATACTATGTAGCAGAAAGAAAGAAGGAACTCCTGCCATTTGCAACAACATGGATAGAACTAGAGAGAATTATGCTTAGTGAAATAAGCCAGGCAAAGAAAGAAAAATACCATATGATATCACCTAATACAGGAAACTAAAGAACAACAGAAACAAAGGAACTAAATAGAACAAAGAGCAGAATAGCAGTCAATAGGGGGGAGGGGAGAGGGAGAGAAGGGGGATAAGTAAGCGAAGGGATTAGTCAAAGAACCCGTATAAAAGACTCATGGACATGGACAACGGGGAGGGATATGATTGCGGGAGAGTGGGTGGGTTGGGTGGGGGAGAGAAATTAGGGGAAAAGGGAACAACTGTAATTGAAAAACCAAAAAAGAAAAAAAAGAGAAAAAAAAAAAAACTCAAGCTGAACATCAGCTTCATCATCATAATGCTCGGTCACTTAGACACCAGCATAACATTACCTGGCGTCAAGCATGTCAGGTTGTTAGGGATTGTCCTACATGTCAAATTATTAATCAATATTCCTTACCAATAGGTGTTAATACTAAAGGTTTGCTACCTAATCAAATCTGGCAAATGGATGTTACTATTGTACCTAGTTTGGGAAAGCTTAAATTTGTTCATCATTCTATTGATACTTGCTCTAAATTTTCATGGGCTACAGCAATGTCCTCTGAACACGCAGGATGTGCTATTACACACCTCTTAGAAGCTTTTGCTGTTCTTGGAAAGTCAGAAACTATTAAAACAGATAATGCTCCAGCTTATCTCTCTAAGAAATGTCAGGAATTTTTTTCTCAGCATAATATTAAACATATTACTGGCATTCCATATAACAGCACTGGACAAGCTCTCATTGAGCGTCATAATTGAACATTAAAATAGATTCTTGAAAAACAAAAAGGGGGAGATGTTGCATCTATGTGTGGTTGCCTTTCACATGCCCACAATTGGGGACCTGGCCCGCAACCCATGCTTGTGCCCTGGCAGTTGTGGCTCAGTGGATTGAGCACTGGCCTCAATTGGGTCGCTTGTTCAATTCCTAGTCAGGGCACAAGCCTGGGTTGCGGGCCAAGTCCCCAATTGCAGGCGTGTGAAAGGCAACCACACATAGAAGCAATAACTGCTGGCAACCACCAGATAGTTGGTTGGAAAAGGCATTCTTATAAAAAAATTACTACTAATATATAGAACAACCATCACATGGAAACATCAGAAATTGAGTGGAATGGAAGTCTGACAACAATGGCATTAAAGAAATCACATCCATCCAGATGGGTAGGAAAGACACAGACATGGAACAGGCTGTCCCACACGCATGTGTGGTGAATAAAAATTTGAGAGGGATACCTGAGGAGTGAGGCATACCAGCCCTGCATCAGTCCCTTCAGCCTAGGGTTCCAGGAAGAGAAGTCTCCAAAACTTCTGACTGCAAAAACTAGTGGGGATTGAGTCAGTGGAAGAAACTGCTAGAGCACCAAGCAGTTCCTCTTAAAGAACCCACACAAGGACTCACCTACTCAAACTCAATCCTTCTGAACTCCAGTACCAGGGTATCAGTTTGAAAGGTACCAGTGGCATACTTGAAGAAATTGAAGTGTCTGGCATCAAGGTGAGCAGAAGCCATTGTCCCTTTTCTAAATCTTCCCCACCCAGAGTCACAGAGCTGGCAAGCTGGTACAATATCTGAGGCTCCATCAACCTGGCTGACACTGTTTGACCCACCTTGAAGATCCCCAGAGACTCTGCCCCACCCAATTTACTGACCCACCCAAGCTTCTTTTCCATTAGAATGGCTTGTCTTGGTTCATGTTTCACAACTTCTTAAACCTTATCAAACATGTACCAGTTGGCCTCAATGAGCCCCAGGCCTAGTACTTCCAGAAGCCAGCCTATATTCACAGTTTGACTTTCCCTGGGAATCTCCAATCCCAGCAAAAGCAGCAGCCATCTCAGATTGTTTTATAGCTTGTGCAGAGTGCCCCAGGATTAACAAAGGCCAGGTCTGACCTTGGCCACCACCACCCAGGAAACCCCAGGGCCTGAACACCCAGCGCATAGCTACAGACCATGTCAGAGCACCACCGCCATGTCCCTGCACAGCTGATCCTCCACAGAGGGTAGAGGTTGGTGGTAAGTGGTCACAGCCAGTCCTTGCATCTAACTGGCCTTGGTAAATCCCTCTCATTGGTCTTCCAACAACAACCAGGGCTCAACCAGAAGAGGAGGGTGTACTCACCCCACCAGAGTCCAGCTTTGGTTATAGGGGAGGCTGTGCCAATGGACCCTACAGGACACCTACTACATTAGGCCACACTACCAACACACAGATTAAAAGCAGCTCTACCTAATATATAGAAACAAACATGGGGAGGCTGCCAAAATGAGGCGACAAAAAACATGGTCCAAATGAAAGAACAGATCAAAACTCCAGAAAGAGCTAAATGAAATGGAGATAAGCAATGTATCAGATGCAGAATTCAAAACACTGGTTATAAGGATGCTCAAGGAACTTAGTGAAGACCTCTGCAGCATAAAAAAGATCCAGTCAGAAATGAAGGATACAATAATTTAAATAAAGAACAATTTACAGGGATACAAGAGTAGAGTGGATAAAACCAAGAATCAAATCAATGATTTAGAACAGAAGGAAGCAAAAACAACCATGCAGAAAATCAAGAAAAAAGAATCCAAACAACCGAGAATAGTATAAGCTGCTTCTGGGACAACTTCAAGAGTTTTAACATTCACATTTTAGGGGTTCCAGAAGGAGAAGAGAAAGAGCAAGAAATTGGAAATCTATTTGAAAAAAAAATGAAGGAAAGCCTCCTTAATTTGGTGAAGGAAATAGACATGCAAGTCCAAGAAGCACAGAGAGTCCGAGACAAGATGTACCCAAAGAGGACCACACCAAGACACATCATAATTAAAATGCCAAAGGTTAAAGTTAAAGAATCTCAAAAGCAGCAAGAGAAAAGAGTTACCTATAAGGGAGGGGGGGTTCTATAAGACTGTCAGCTGATTTCTCAAAAGAAACTTTTCAGCCTAGAAGGGATTGGCAAGAAATATTCTAAGTCATGAAAAGCAGGGACCTACAGCCAAGATTGATCTATCCAGCAACTGCTATCATTTAAAATTGAAGGGCAGATGAACAGCTTTCTAGACAAAAATAAAATCAAAGGAGTTCATCATCACCAAAGCATTATTATATGAAATGTTAAAGGGACTTATTTTTTAAAAAGAAAATCAAAACTATGAATAATAAAATGGTAAAATACATATCTATCAACAATTGAATCTAAAAAAGGAACTAAGCAAACAAGAACAGAAACAGAATCATGGATACAGAGAGTGTTTTGATGGTTGCTAGTGGGAGGGAGTGGGGGAATGGGTGAAGAGGTGAGAGGACTAAGAAGTACAGATAGGTAGTTACCAAATAGCCATGGGGATGTAAGCTACAATATAGGAAATGGAGAAGCCAAAGAACTTTTATGCATGACCCATGAACATGAACAATGCTGGGGGAATTGCCTGAGGGAATGAGCAGTGCTGGGTGGAGGGGGGCAGAGAAAAATCAGGACAACTGTAATAGCATAATCAATAAAATATAATTTAAGAAGATAATTTATTTACTCTAAAATTCTGAATATTAAAAAATTTCCTTAGTAATCCAGAAGTTTTCAAATGGCCTGATGTACAGTTTTACCTTTCGCAGGATATATACAGGGCTCACACCACAATAATGTCTTTTATTTTTCTATACATGGTCACTATGCCCTGGCTGGTTTGGCTCAGTGGATTGAGCGTCGGCCTGCGAGCTAAGTGTCGCTGGTTCGATCTTCCAGTCAGGGCACATCAGAGAAGGAAAACTCTGACTCCAAAAAACCTCCGCTGCCTTGCGGCATACCTCTTCAGGGGAAAGGCTAAGGGAGTAAACCCCGACAGAAAATCCGGAGCCGGAGTCCCTAAGGCAGTTTGACGTTGTAGTCAACACCGGCAACTCCTGCGGCGCACCTGAAGCCAAGCTGTATTGACTCCGTCTTTCCCTTGGATCCTTCAGCTGCGAAGAGAGGAGGGGTCTGCTGCATGGGAAACAGCTGGCCCTCCATATCACCCTGCCCAGGCTCTGTAGCTTCAGCTCCACTGGAGAGGACACTCCAGCGTCATCGCAAGATGTCGATTCAACACGGGAGGAGACAGATACCGTGTCACTCCCGAGTCGGACTGCACAGCCATTCTCGGCGGTGCAGATAGACTCTTAAGAAGCTACACCATCGTCTCTCGAGACGGACGGCTGCCGATGATGACGATGACATGGTCACTGAAAAAGGAAGAAGAGGAGTATGAAAGAAAAGGAAGAATAAGTAGAAGTGAGGATACAAGGTCAGAAAAGACAGAAAGAGCTTGATGTTGATCAAAGAACCAAGAAACAAAGAATTAACATGTTAACTCTTATTTTTTAGTTAATTTTTTCTTTTACTGGTTATAGAGAAGGGGAAGTGGGGGAGAAAGAGGGAAAGAATCATAAGTGTGAAAAAGAAACATTGATTGGCTGCCTTTTATATACACACCTACAGGACTGAATGTGCAACCAAGGCATGTGCCCTGACTGGGAATTGAACCTGAGACCTTTTGGTTGTGGAATGACACCCAACCAACTGAGCCACAGCAGCTAGGGGTCATTGACTTCTCTTTAAAGAAAATAATACAATTATTTGTATTTTAATAATAAAAAAAAAATTTCCCTGGCTGGTTTGGCTCAGTGGATTGAGCGTCGGCCTGCGAGCTAAGTGTCGCTGGTTCGATCTTCCAGTCAGGGTACATCAGAGAAGGAAAACTCTGACTCCAAAAAACCTCCGCTGCCTTGCGGCATACCTCTTCAGGGGAAAGGCTAAGGGAGTAAACCCCGACAGAAAATCTGGAGCCGGAGTCCCTAAGGCGGTTTGACGTTGTAGTCAACACCGGCAACTCCTGCGGCGCACCTGAAGCCAACTTGTATTGACTCTGTCTCTCCCTTGGATCCTTCAGCTGCGAAGAGAGGGGGGGTCTGCTGCATGGGCAACAGCAGACCCTCCATATCACCCTTCCCAGGCTCTGTAGCTTCAGCTTCACTGGAGAGGACACTCCAGCGTCATCGCAAGATGTCGATTCAACACGGGAGGAGACAGATACCGTGTCACTCCCGAGTTGGACTGCACAGCCACTCTCGGCAGTGCAGATAGACTCTTAAGAAGCTACACCATCGTCTCTCGAGACGGACGGCTGCCGACGATTAATAAAAATTGACAAAATTTAATTTCTATTTAAAGTTCAGTAGTGCAACCCTGGCTGCTGTGGCTCAGTGGACTGAGCGTTGGCCTCTGAGCCAAGTGTCGCTGGTTCGATTCCCAGTCAGGGCACATGACTAGGTTGCACGTCAGGTCCCCAGTTAGGGGTGTGAGTGAGAGGCAACCACACAATGATGTTTCTCTCCCTCTCTTTATCCTTTCCCCTCTCTCTAAAAATAAAAATATAATAAAAAACAAATAAATTTCAGTAGTGCAGGAAATCCTAAAATACTTTCTTTTTATCATTTAAGAATCATCACTAAATTAAGCTTTGTAGTTGAAAGTAGTCTTCTTGAGAACTGAGTTTTTACATATATAGCATTTAGAACAGTGTTGAGTACTTTGTGCTTAATATATGGTAGCTACTGTTATTATTAGCATCACAATCATCACCATCATTATTTTTTTGCCAAATAAAGATCTTGCACAGGAAATCATTCCTCTCTTCTTGTTTTTGAAATATATCTACAAAATCCTTAAATGTCATGTTTGTGTTCCCAACTACACACATAAATGGGATCATCTTCTGAAGTCTGACCTATGGGCTTAATGGAAAAGGGCTGTAGATCTGGTCTTCCCCCTCTGGGGGCTAAATATTGCCCTTAGATAACAACCAAACATGTTGATGACCAATTGCGTTTTTCTTTTGTGACTAAACATTTTGCCACAAGTACATAACAATGATTTCTGTGTGTCTACTTTTTCCTGAGAGATCTGCATACAGAGGGCAAACCACTAATAACTGTATCATATTATTCCAATGAAACTTCCACTTTTATGTGGCATTATCCTAGACAATGTACACACACTACAGCAATACAATCTCTGCCCTGTGAACACTTAGAGAAGTGATACTCCATACATAAGTGATGCACGGGCTGGGTATACATAACACTGCCACTTATTTATTAGCCAATCGATTCAGTCAGAAGAGCATATCCTGTAGTTACAGACAATTGAGCAAGCACAAGACTGAATAAATCAACAACCACACAACTTTACTTCAGTTCTCAAAAATATAAGCTTACATATGGATATTTGTGATTATATGGAAGAAAGTGGTTGTGGATTTAGGCAGGATAAAATTATATATTCCTTTTACAGGAGAAGTTCAAGAACATTCCTATTTGTTCTCCCAAGAGGGTTACCTGTGGGAGAATTGGACTGATTATGTGTGACCCAAGGGGCAGCCCAGGAGTGCCAAGTCCAAAGGCAGGAGAAGACCAATATCCAGCTTGAAGACAATCAGGCAGAAACAAAGTGCTCTTTATTATTCAACCCATCCATTTTGGGAAGGGCAAACTACTTTACTCAGTCTACCTATTCAAATATTAATCTCATCCAAAACACTCTTATAGACACAATCAGAATAATGTTTAACCAATTGTTTGGGAACCCAGTAGCCCAGTCAAATTGACACATAAAATTTGCCATCACAGGATCTAAGGGCTGACCAAGATGGTCAGATAAAAGAGTAAGCTATTCACACATTCACATACTAGTCCCATCCTCCCAAACCTTTATTCATTGGCATCGGTATAAACCAAGGTTTGGCACCCATCAGTATTTTCTGTTTCTCCATCCAAGTGCCCATAAATGAATAACTTGAGGTTAGGAGGGTAAGAAGACGAGACTGTTTCTTTAACCCACTCATTAATCTCACTTTGACTGGCTGCCTGGAAAACTATTGAATATCTCACCTTCATTTCTCTCCCCAGATACTTGTTAATGCTGGGCTCTACTTGACAATGCCTTAAAGAAAAACAGCAGTTCAAATGAGCAGGGTTGTTCCCAGGACTTTATAAGTCAGGGTGTACCAGCAACAGGATAAAGATAGATATCAGACAGGATAAAGTTAGATTGCCTTTGTCTCACTTTCCAATACTGTTCTGTTGTTACTTATAGCCAACCTAGATTCTTATTCTTAACTCCATCTCTGATATTAATTTGATACAGGTTTAAAAAAAAAATCCCCCCCAGAGAAGATGGCAGAGGAGTGAGGGGAGGCTGCGCTTCCTGGCTCATGTGGCCCATCTGTAACTTGGACTAATTGCAGACAGAACATCTCAGTCAGCAGCTGGACACTGGCAGGAATCGAGATTTGGCACTACTGGATTAGAGAAAACCATCTGCGAATGACCTATTTGGTGAGGATAACGGAAGAAAATGAGACAAGATGGGATTTCTGACTGGATTGGCTCCCCGAGCTGCGGCTAGAAGTACAAAAAGACTTCTCAGTGACCATAGGCTACCCCAGAGAGGAATCGGGAGGAGAGCAGATCTCTGCCTGCTGGTAGAGCCAGGAGTGGGCCAGGTGGCATCTGGCGTAGAAAGACAAGAAACAGCGTACTGCTGTGCATGTGAAAATGTAATTTTTCTTTATATTTTTCTCTTGTATACGGCGAAGAGGAGAGGAAAGGTTGGGAATGATAGGCCATTCTTGAGGAGCGGAGGTGCAGAAGTTAGCTCACCCACTCCCCAAGCATCCCCTTGGGTCATGCGGGCACACACAGGGAAATGCCCTCATCCACTGGCCCAGGTGCTCACTAAGGTTGCTGGTGGCATGTCCGGGTGCCCCACGGACACACCCCAAAAGATATAAGCTCAATGCATTAATTGGCACAGGGAGGGCCCGCTGGGCATGCAGAAGACTGTGCACAGACACCCCTGGCCAGCCCCAGTGGGCGCCAGGCCAGAGCACAGCCCACTTATGCAAGCTCTGCTCGTGCCCGTCCATGCTGGTGTGGGAACGGCAGGCGGCTACAGCACGAGAACAACCGGTGGTGGCGACTCACAGACACTCACTTCTATCGTGCACAAATGTTCGGGGAACTGCTCCAAGGGGCGATAGACCGACGTCTGGGGCACGGCTCGACAGGCCTGAGGCTAGGACTCAGGCCACCTTGCGCATGAACATGCGCGTACGCACAAGCACCCCGGCTGGCCCCAAAGTTGCCAAATGAACACACAGGCCACGATGGGCACGTGGGAGTAACCCCGGTGCGGGACCAACACCGCACACAGGGGAACACCGCTGCTGCAAGGATCAGGATCCTCTGGCTCACCTCATTAGACCAGCTGTGGATTGAGAACAAGAAGACAACACAGAAAGGCTAAACTGAGTAAAAACTTTCCTCTGGTATTTTTTAAATTTTTTTATTTCTATTTTAGTTTTTTTATTTGTATTTTATTTCATGTTAATTTTTTTATTTCTTATTTTTTATTTTAATTTTAATTGTAATTTTTACATTTATCTTTTTTTAAAAATTATTTTATACATCTCTTTAATTTGTTTCATACCATCTCTCCTTCTCATCCATTCTCTTTAATTTTTGTTTGTTTGTCTTGTTTGTTTAGCCTCCCTTTCACACTAAATAAATAGAATATAACTACTATATAAATACAATACTATACACTACAACTTTCTTACTATATTCTGCACTTTCCTCTTTTTCTTTTATTATTATTAACATACAACGTAAATATTACCTACTGCCTTGCAGAGTCTCAACACTACTTGCTACTGTTATTAATCTATCACCGCCTCTCTCAAAAATCATATTTTACTGCTTTAAAAACAACCGTTATTTATTCTTCCTATACTATAAAAGCCCTAACATCACTACATTTATATTAATAATAGCTCATTTCCTGCTGATAGCTGGATATAGAGTGCGGGATATTTTTGAGTGTGTGGGTTTCCTTCCTGGGCTGTGTGTTTATGTTTTTAACAGCGTCTCCACAAAATAACTCAAGACAAAGTGGACAGAGTAACTATCCATCAACTAGCCAGAGGAAAGATCGCACAAAAGAGCATCTGAAATATAACCAGACAGCATAAACAAAGGACATAAAGGGTATCCCAAGAATATCAGGCTCCGGAGATCAAAGAGACTGCACAACTAAAACCCCCAGATCTCCTACAAAGAATCTCATACCACAAAGGTGGAATGTCAAAGCAGAAAAACCAAAAAAAAAAAAAAAACCAAGAAGAATCCAACATGCTGAAGATGCAGAAACAACCTCTCACTGAAAAGAAAATTCAAAACAATGGTGGTGAAGAAGTTTAATATACTCAACAACCTCAAAAACAACTACGACAACCTCCAAGGAAGTTACCAACAGCTCCAAGAAAATCACAGGGAACTTACAGAGAACTACACCAGCATAAAAAGGACATAGAAACTATTAACAAGAACCAGGAAGAAATGAAGAATACAATCTCTGAACTGAAAAACACAGTAGAATCAATCAAAATCAGGCTAAATGTAGCAAACGATGGGATCAGTGAGTCAGAGGACAATGTAGAAAAAAATTCCCAGACATACAACAAAATGAAAAAAGATTGAAAAAGTATGAATAAGACGTAAAGGAATTACAGGATAGTATGAGAAAAAACAATGTCAAGATCATCGGAATAAAAGAGGGAGAAGAAGAGGAACGAGGAATAAAAAAGCTGATAGAAGAAGTAATGACAGAACATTTTTCCAACCTGATGAGAGAAAAAGTTATGTAAATTCACAAAACACAGAGAGTTCCAATGAAGAGGAACACCAAAAGACCCACTCCAAGAAACATCATAATTAAAATGGCAACATTCTAAGACAAAGAGAGAATCTTAAAAGCAGCAAAACAAAAACAGCAAATAACATACAAGGGAGCCCGATAAGGCTATCAACTGATTTCTCCACAGAAACACTACAAGACAGAAGGAAATGGTCAAAAATATTTCAAGTAATGAAAAACAAAGGCCTACACCAAGAATACTCTATGCAGCAAATCTCCCATTCAAAATGGAAGATGAATTAAGGGGTTTCTCAGACAAAGGAAGACTAAAAGAATACATCTCCACCAAACCAGCATTGCAAAAGATGCTAAAGGGAATGCTGTAAGAAAAAGAAGAAAGAAAGAGGAGAGGAACATAGGTACAAAGGGAAATAAATAAATACATGTCAATAATAACCTTAAATGTAAATGGATTAGAGACATAGGGTAACGGAATGGGTACAAAAAGAGGACCCACATATTTGCTGTCTACAAGAAACACACCTCAAAAGAAAAGAATTACACAGACTGAAAGTAAAGGGATACAAAAAAGTATTCCAATCAAATGGACATAAAAAAAAAAAGGCTTTGTTAGCAGTACTCATACTAGACAAAATGGATTTCAAAACAAGGGCAATAAAAAGAGATAAAGAAGGACATTTCATAACACTTAAAGGAACAATCCATCAAGAAGATATAAAACTGATAAACATATGTGTACCCAACAAAGGAGCACCCAAATACATCACGAAAATATTAGAAGACCACAAGAAAGATATTAACAACAACACACTCATAGTAGGGGACTTCAACACTCCATTATCAACAATAGACAGGTCTTCAAAGCAAAGAAACACCAAGAATATACAGGCATTGAAGAACACATTAAACCACATGGATTTCACTGATGTTTACAGAAGTTTTCACCCCAAAGAAGAAAAATATACATGCTTTTACAATGCACATGGAATATTTTCAAAGATATACCTCTTGATAGGACACAAAACAAGCCTCAAAAATTCAAAGAAATTGAAATTATATCAAGCGTCTTTTCAGACCCCAATGCCTTGAAACTAAAAACCAACCTCAGAGAAAAAAATCAATCTCAGAGGAAAAAATCAAAGACATCCAAACTCATGGAGAATTAATAACATGCTATTAAATAATGAATGGGTTAACAATGACATCAAAGAAGAAATCAAGAAATTTCTGAAAACTAATGATAATGAACACACAACAGCCCAGGACCTATGGGACACAGCAAAAGCAGTCCTAAGAGGGAAGTTCATAGCAATACAGGTATATCAGAAAAGGATAGAAGAATCTCAAATAAAAAATCTAACTCTAAAGCTACAAGAACAAGAACAACAACAAGCAACAAACCCTAGGGCAAGAAGAAGGAAGGAAATAATCAAGATCAGAACAATTAAATGACATAGAGACCAAACAAACAATTCAAAAGATCAACAAAACTAGGAGCTGGTTCTTTGAAAAAACAAACAAAATGAACAAGCCTTTAACCAGGTTCATCAAGAAAAAAAGAGAGAAGATCCAAATAAACAATATCAGAAATGAAAGAGGAGAAATCACGACTGATACCACAGAAATACCAAGGATTGTAGGAAATTACTACAAACAACTGTATGGCAAGAAATTTGACAACCTAGAAGAAATGGACAAATTTCTAGAAACATATAACATTCCAAAACTGAATTAAGTAGAAGTAGAAAGTCTCAGCAGACCAATAACAAAGAAGGCAATTGAAACAGTAATCAAAAATCTCCCAGCACACAAAAGCCCTGGACCGGATGGCTTCACAGGTGAAATTTACAAAACATTTAGGGAAGAACTAACTCTTACCCTTCTCAAAGTATTCCAAAAATTCCAAGGAGTGGAAAAAATCCCAAACTTTTTCTATGAGGCCAGTATTACCCTAATTCCAAAACCAGGTCAAGACACAACAAAGAAAGAAAACTACAGGCCAATGTCACTGGTGAACATAGATGCTAAAATCCTCAACAAAATATTGGCAAACAGTATCAGCAATACATCAGAAAGATCATCCACCTCGATCAAGTGGAATTAATCCCAGGGATGCAAGGATGGTTTAATATTCGCAAATCAATAAATATAATACATCACCTAAACAAAATGAAAGACAAAAATCACATGATCATATCAATAGATGCAGAAAAAGCATTTGATAAAGTACAACATCCATTTATGATGAAAACACTCAGCAAAACGGGAATAGAGGGAGCATACCTTAACATAATTAAGGCTATGTATTACAAACCTGAAGCCAACATCATACTCAATGGCCAAAAACTGAAAGCATTCCCCCTGAAATCAGGAACAAGACAAGGAAGTCCACTGTCTCCACTCCCTTTCAACATAGCATTGGAAGTTCTAGCCACAGCAATCAGTCAAGAAAAAGAAATAAAAGGCATCCAAATTGGGAAAGAAGTAAAACTGTCACTGTTTGCAGATGACATGATAGTATACCTAGAAAACCCTATAAACTTTACCAAAAAACTACTCGACCTTACAAATAAATTTGGCAAAATAGCAGGGTAAAAAGTAAATATACAGAAATCTAAGGCATTTCTGTACACCAACAATAAAATATCAGACAGAAACAAAAAAGAAAACACTATTTACTACAACAAGAAAAATAAAGTACCTAGGAATAATCTTAACCAAAGAGATAAAAGACCTGTACTCTGAAAATTATGTAACATTGAAGAAAGAAATTAAGGAAGATACAAATAAATGGAAGCAAATACCATGTTCTTGGATGGGAAGAATGAACATCATCAAAATGGCCATACTACCCAAAGCAATTTACAGATTTAATGCAATCCCTATTAAAATACCAATAATATATTTTACAGACCTAGAACAAATACTTCAAAAATTCATATGCAACCAAAGAGACCCCCAATATCTAAGCAATTTTGAGAAAGAAGAACACAATAGGAACAACCACAGTACCAGTCATCAAATAATACTACAAAGCCGCTGTGATCAAAACAGTCTGGTACTTGTGTAAGAACAGACATATAGATCAGTTCAACAGAAAAGAGAGCCCAGAAATAAATCCAGGACTATACGGTCAAGTAATACTTGATGAAGGAGGAAGAAGCATAAAATGATGCTGGGAGAACAGGACAAGGACGTTTCCAAAAATGAAACTAGACCACCAACTTACACCACACATGAGAATAAACTCAAGATGGATCAAAGACTTAAATGTAAGCCGTGAAACTATAAAAGTCCTAGAGGAAAACATAGGCAGGAAAATTTCAGATATCCCACGTAACAATATCTTCACAGATGCATCTCCTAAGGCAAGAGAAATAAAGAAAAAAATAAACAAATGGGACTACATCAAACTAGAGTTTCTGCTCAGCAAAAGAAAACATTAGCAAGATGTAAAGGAAACCAACCATATGGGTAAACAAGTTTGCCAATGATATCTCAGACAGGGGACTGATCTCCAATATATGTAAAGAACTTATACGACTCAATATGAAGAAAACAGACAACCCAATTAGAAAATGGGCAAAGAAACTGAACAAACACTTCTCAGAAGACATACAGGTCTATAAAGACATGAAAAAATGCTCCACACACTGGCCATCAGAGAGATGCAAATAAAAACCACAATGAGATACCACTTTACACCTGTTAGAGTGGCCATCATCAACAAATCAAGAAACAACAAGTGCTGGCAAGGATGTGGAGAAATGGGAACCCTAGTGCACTGTTGGTGGGAATGCAGACTGGTGAAACCTCTGTGGAAAACATTATTGAATTTCCTCAAAAAACTAAAAATGAAAGTGCCTTTTGAACCAGCAATTCCACCGCTAGGATTATACCCAAAAAATCCTAAAACCCTAATTCAAAAGAACTTATGCTCATAGCAGCGCTATTTACAATAGCTAATTGCTGGAAACAGCCTAAATGCCCATTTGTAGATGAGTTGATCAAAAATCGGTGGTTCATTTACACAATGGAATACTATGCAGCAGAGAGAAAGAAGGAACTCCTGCCATTTGTGACAACATGGATGGAACTAGAGACTATTATGCTTAGTGAAATAAGCCAGGCAAAGAAATGAAAATACCATATTATATTACCTAATACAGGAAACTAAAGAACAGCACAAACAAATGAACTATATAGGACAAGGAGCAGAGTAACAGTAAATAGGGGGGAGGGGGAGGGAGAGAAGTGGTATAAGTAAGGGAAAGGTTTAGTCTAGGAATGTGTATAAATGACTCATGGCAATGGACAACGTGGAAGGACATGATTGTGGGAGAAGTGGTGGGCTGGGTGGGGGGGAACAATGGGGAAAAAATGGGACAACTGTAATTGAAAAACCAAAAAATAAAATTAAAAAAACATAGAAGAATTCAGCTTTGAGGATGAACACTAATAGAAACCGGAAATGAGCTGTATTTAAGAATGTTGTATATAATTCAGTTGTGTCAGTTTAATTGTAGCTGTGTTTAATTCTAATGCAATCCATGAGGTCCATATTGTCTTTTACAATTCATCTTTAAAGAATTTGAAATCAATAAATCCCAATAAGTCATTAAAAAATACTATAAATATGTATTCATACTCTTTATTCTTAAGTCAGCAAGGGGTGTCTTAATAGATAGGTAAAAAAACAAACTCACTTTTTTCCACTCCAAATATTCTCCTTCCTCTGAATTCTTTATCGTCATAAATGACTCCATCAACTATCCATTCCTTCAAACTGCAAGCCTGAAAGCCTATCTTCATCCTCTTTCACTATTATTAGACTACACAACTTCAACCAATCATGTAGACCAGCACTTGTCAACAAGTTTGCCACAAGAATTTTTTAAAACATGCAATATATAACTATTTAGTCAGAGACACCAGTGTCGCTGGTTCGATCTTCCAGTCAGGGTACATCAGAGAAGGAAAACTCTGACTCCAAAAAACCTCCGCTGCCTTGCGGCATACCTCTTCAGGGGAAAGGCTAAGGGAGTAAACCCCGACAGAAAATCCGGAGCCGGAGTCCCTAAGGCAGTTTGACGTTGTAGTCAACACCGGCAACTCCTGCGGCGCACCTGAAGCCAAGCTGTATCGACTCCGTCTTTCCCTTGGATCCTTCAGCTGCGAAGAGAGGGGGGGTCTGCTGCATGGGCAACAGCAGACCCTCCATATCACCCTGCCCAGGCTCTGTAGCTTCAGTTTCACTGGAGAGGACACTCCAGCGTCATCGCAAGATGTCGATTCAACACGGGAGGAGACAGATACCGTGTCACTCCCGAGTCGGACTGCACAGCCATTCTTGGTGGTGCAGATAGACTCTTAAGAAGCTACACCATCGTCTCTCCAGACGGACGGCTGCCGACGAGTCAGAGACACTGACCTCTTTTCCCTAAGCTCGTCAAATGAAAAAAAAAAAAAAAAGAAAAGAAAAGACCACAGTCCACACAATAGTCATCCAGTGTGAATGAATTATACCTATTTTTTTTGTTTGTTTTCAAATCATGAAAAACTATATTTTTTGATGTGTTACAGAATTTTGGTAATTAGTTTATGTGGGCCATAATATGACAAAGGTTGAAAATTGCTGCTCTAGATGACTCTTAATTTTCTAAATTTTTGGTTTTGTTTTGCCATCTCTGGTATTGGTTTAATTTAAGGTTGGTTATCTTCATCTTAACTAGATCATTTTCTTAATCACAGTAAGACTTCTTTCAAACCTTTCTTTACACTTCAGCCAGAGTAATCTTTCTGAAATTTTAATATGTTTTTCATTCCTCTACATTGTTCCAAGGTTCTTCATCACATTCTGGATAAAAACCAAATGCCCTGGTGGATGCACGTGAGCTTCCATGACCTGATCTACACCCAGGTCTCCAGCCTTTTCTGCTGTTACTTCCTCCTTTACACTTACCCCAAGCCAAGAGAAGATATGCTAGCCCAGGAACAAGCTGTGGAGTGTCTTGTCTTCCTAATGTGACCTCTGCTTGAAATACCCTTTACTCTTTTCCATGGAATTTGTGTCTGACCCCAAGTGCTCCTGGGTCAGTATCCCCGAAGTATATTGAGCATATTTCTCTGAAGCTTCTATCATATGTACAGTGATGGTGAGCATGGTCCTCTCTCTCTTCCAGATAAAGGTGCAAGATTACTGAGTGCAGAGTCTATGTTAAGTTCTTTGTATCTCTGTTCTAAAACAGTGACTAACAACAATAGATGCTCAGTTAACATTGTTAAATAAATGAACTAATGACAGTGTACAAAATATAGAATAAAAATTATTTGCAAAATTATATTTTAAATTAATACAAATTATATGAAAATTCACTTATATGAGAAACTATTTGAAAATTTGGTTTGCATCTCTTTCTACAAATTAAGTATTTAAAAAACATGGTTATGTCATAGCTTAGTTTCATTTCTCTTCTCAAATTTATTTAAAAGACCACCAGCCTACCTACATTTCAGACTATATATAGAATTAAGCCTTCAAAATAATACACAAAAATAAAGTCAGCACATTGTCATTAAAATTTATAGAATGCCCACTCTAGGTCCAGAACCCTTAGGAGAGAAACTCTTGGCAAACAAATGGACTTTCCTTTTCCTTTTCCTTGGTGTTTGTTTGTTTGTTTGTTTAATTTATCTTATTTAAAGCTTACAAGTTGCTTCTGAACCACAGGATGGTATAAAGACAGCTTGATCTTTGAGGGTTGTTGATGTGTCCAAAATGTAGGCTATATAATTCAACCAGTTTTCTAGATGATTGGAGAACACCAAATTATTCTGTACCTTGATGAAAATAAGAGAGCCAGAGTACTTTTGTTTAATAATATAAAGCCCATATTTTAATTTTTGTGTGCATGTCATAGTATTGTAAATTCTTCTTTTTTATTTTCTCAATCTCATTAACTTCATTCTCAGTTGATTCATTATTTTCAGAACAGTCTTCCATAGCTGCACTTTTTCCAACTCATTATTCTGTCAGCTGTTACAGTAGTTTTAATTATATTTTTTCAATAGTTCCTTCCTTGTCATTTATTTTCAACTCATACACATATATTATTTTTATAATGAAGCACAACCACTGCATGTTATATGCAATATATAATTATCAAACTTTTTATAGAGTCTTTCTCTCTTGTGTTTTATAATGAAACTGAAGTTCTTCTGCTCTTTTCATATTTATGCAGAGAAGAGGCCACTAGGAAATGCTGAGACCCATGTTGGTAAGATCTAAAGGTTGGGTCTCAATCAATAATTGCCACAAATAATCTAGTTGTTCTGATTTTCAGCCTTAGTGTTTTAAATTGCCATACTGAGCAGCAGGATACTCTCAATTATTTTCAAGACCATAGACATGGCTCTCAACTCTATTTTTTCCTCTTCATCTCCATTACTCCTACTTGAGGGAAAGCCCTCTTTATCTTCCACCAGTATCACTGCAGCAATCCCATAAGATGTTTCCCTTTCATTGGCGTTTCCCTCCACCAATTCTCCATCTTACAAAAAATGTTTTATTTCCAAAAGGCAAATTAGACATAATTTCTTGGCTTAAATATCTCCATTGCTTTCCTTGTATATATAATTTTATTTTTTTAACCTATTGGATCAAGGATCCCTTGAGAGTCTGACAATATATATGAATTTCTAAGAAGAGGACAAGTGTATACTACCTATTTCTAATGTAGAATGGTATGAAGCTGGGGTGTGGTTAAGGAAACTTTAGCTTAACTTTAATTTTATATTTCCTAAAACAGAGTAGAAGGAAATAAAACAAAGTACTAATAGTTAAGTATAGGAATGGGAGGGGATGGGTGTTATTATTCTTTCCCTTTTTATTTTTAATATGTCTCAGTGAGAGACAAAGAACAGGTTTGTTTGCTTTGCAGTAGGAACCATGTTAGTGAAATATGACTTTCTATGAAGAAGTGGTCATTATGTAGTCTGTAGCAGGCCACTTCCTTAACTTTAGAAAAGCATGACATAGAGAAACAAGATGGCGGAGGAGTAAGTGGAAGCTACACTAACTTCCTCCCAGAACTAGTCTGGATTTACAACGCAATTTTGGAGAAATCATCTGGAATAACCAACCGAACACCAGCTGGAGAGAAGTCTTATAACCACGGAGAGACAAAAAAGATCGCTACATCACAACGTGACCGGTAGGGAGTGCGGAGACGTGGAAGGGCTGGCTGGGCTCACACGGGTGGCAGCTGAATGGACTGAGAAACAGCTCAGCAGCCGGGGATTCCCCCTGAGAAGGGCAGGGTCTAAACCCCCAGCTGAACTTCCCAGCCTACAGCAACAGAGTGGAAAGTAAAATAGTATCCAGCTGAGAAAAGCGAAAAGCCACAGGGTTTCTTGCTAGTCGGAGAGAAACAGCTGGAGAAAAAGAGCTCTTAAGCAGATCACATACAAAAATATTTTGGCCCCCACTTACCCTGGGCTCAAGTGGAGGAAAGGCAGAGAGGACTGGAGATGATTGGGGAGAGTTTGGTATGGTGGCTTTGAGGGGAGAGCTGGGGAAGTGGCCGGCCAGGTCCCAGGGCTGACTCATACCCACACTGCAGGCAGACCATTCCCGGCCAAGTGGCGTCAGTCTTAGGGGAAGCAAAGGCCCTGCCTACAGGAATTAAGCTGCCACACCCACGGTCCTTAAGCTTGACGGCTAATGACAGATTGAATAGATTATCAATTAAAGGAGACAGACAAAGGCAGTAGATCCCTGGAAGTCTCCAACAGGCTGCCTAGGCCCAGACTGGTACAGGATCTGACGCCACCCGGGTCAGATCCAGGAAGTGCAGATCATTCTAAGAAGCACCAACAAACAATAGGAGTCACAAAAATTGGGAGACAGAGAAACAACCCCCCATCGAAAGGAAAGGCAGAGTCCCCAGAAAGAGTGCTAAATGAAATAGAGGGTAGCCAACTATCAGATATGGAATTGAAAGCATGTATTATGGAGAAGCTCAATGAGCTCAGAGGAAACTACAAAGAACTCCAGAAAAACTACAGTGAACTCCAGAAGAACTATAAGGAACTTACTGAGAATTATACCAGCATCAAAAAGGACATGGAAGCTATCAATAAGAGCCAGGAGGAAATGAAGAATATGATCTCTGAATTGAAGAACACAGTAGAAGGAATTAAAAACAGGCTAGAGGAAGCAGAAAATCAGATCAGCGAGCTGGAGGACAATGTACACAAAAACTCACAGACAGTGCAACAAAATGAAAAGAGGCTGAGCAAGACTGAAGAGGCTCCAAGACAGCTGCAGGACAACATGAAACGTAATAATATCCGTATAATAGGAATTCCAGAAGGAGAAGAAGAAGAGTAAGGAATAGAAAACCTCTTTGAAAAACTAATGATAGAAAACTTCCCTAACATGAAGAGAGAAAGAATCATGCAAGTCCAGGAAGCACAGAGGGTCCCAATGACGATGAACCCCAACAGGCCCACTTCAAGACACATCATAATTAAAATGCCAACATTCAAAGACAAAGAGAGAATCCTAAAAGCAGCAAGAGAGAAACAACTAATAACATACAAGGGAGCTCCAATAAGGCTATCATCAGATTTCTCACCAGAAACACTACAAGCCAGAAGGGAATGGCAAAATATATTCCAAGTAATGAAAAACAAAGGCCTGCAACCAAGAACACTCTACCCAGCAAGGCTCTCATTCAAAATGGAAGGTGAAATAAGGAGTTTCCAAGACAAAAGAAGGCTAAAAGAATACATCTCCACCAAACCAGCATTGCAAGAGATGCTAAAGGGTCTGCTTTAAGAAGATGAAGAAACAGAGAGAAACAGAGAGGAACACGAGTACAAAGGGGGAAAATGACAATGAATAAGTACTGAAAGAAAGAAGGAACTTCTACCATTTGCAACAACATGATTGGAACTAGAGAGAATTATGCTTAGCAAAATAAGCCAGGCAACAAAAGAAAATTAGCTTATGCTATCACCTGTTAAAGGAAACTAATGAACAACACAAACAAATGAGCAAAATTGAACCAGAGGTATGTAAACGAGGAATAAACTAACAGTAACAAAGGGGGAGATGGGAGGGAGAGAAGGGGTAAGAAGGGGAAGGGTCTAGTCAAAGAACATGTATAAATGACCCATGGACATGGACAGCTGTGTGGGGACTGAATGTGGGAGAAGGGAGGTACAGGGTGCAGAGAAGCAAGAGGGGGAAAAAAGTGAGACAACTGTAATGGAAAAACAAACAGAAAATTTTTTAGTGGGGGGGGAAATAAAAATATAAAGAATAGAAATGCAAGTTCAGTGAATATTAGAAGGACAAGGATTTTCCTTCACACTGTATATATTTTCTCCCTATCTGATCCCTCCAGAATTTGGCATTCTAAAGAAGTAAGTAATGACCTAAGTTTCTTTGCATAAAACTAATAAGACCAGTTGTTAATAACGATTTTTTGACTAAGATTTTGACTGGAATGTCATGCCTATAGGAGACATGCTTGGGCTTTGGTTGTTACCAAAAAGCCCTGAGCAACTGGGACTGACTTTCAAAGGTAATAAAAGTCCACGAGATAAAAGGCCTGATACCTTGGATGAATGAGCGGTCCATAGCAATCTTTCCAGAGAAGGAACGAAGGTTGTTTTCCTGAAAGATGGCTAGAAGGGACCTTAAGGCACAATGGAAAACCGGGAGGACCTGGAAAAGACAGGTGCTTACAGGCAAGGCTGAATGCCAGGTATGTGGCTCAGCTTCTGTGCCCTGAAGGGCAGACTGAAGGTCACCCTAAATGTTTCTTGCATAAGTTCCAGCAAAGCAGAACTAAAGATCATAAGTGATCATTTGCTGCTCTTGTTGTGTTTATGCAAATGAACAGGATAAATTAAAAATGAACTTAATGCAGTCCCTTTAATGACAAGGAGGGTAATCTTAGGGAGAAAAATCAAGATTCAAGGAAGATCACAATGCCCAGTGGTAGACTATAAAATAGTGCAGCTAACCGTCTTTAAAGTTTCTTTTCATTTAAAATCTGTTTTCATTTGAAAGTTAAACTATGTCTGTAGCATTATCAAAGATGTTTAATTTACAGGCAAGAAGAATGTCAAATGCCTTGCAACTGGATGTCTTTCCGATAAGACAGTCCTACAGATCTATAAACTTGTGTGTGGGTTATGTTACATAAATTAACATGTGTTTTCTGTTTTCAAAGGGCATAAGCCTACGATCTCATTACCTGAGTGACTGTCTGTACGTATAGGCCTCACTTAATCCTGTCTGCATTGCTGCCTCCTGAGACTCAATGGTTTGGCTGAACTAAGTGGCTGGGTTGGTGAAGAACGGGGTGGTCTGTGGGCTTCACTTTAAAACTGGTTTCTCTTTTCTATCCTAATGGCTTGGACAGAAAGAGCCCAGAGGCCTGAGAGGGGGGAAACCTAAAATATTTCCCTCAGTCCAAACTAAGTATAATGGCCAAAAGGGTTTTGGACAGGTGAGATGTACCTGGCATACCTTCCTCTAAAGAAGCCCTTCTTTTCCCTAATGTGGGAAATTGAAAAATTAATACCTGTCTTTTGTCATCAAGTGGTTACGGATTGAATGATGTCCTTTAACCCTGTTGCCCCCAGAATACAACAAGGATGCCAGCCTGTTAAACCAAGCACGCCATTGTCCGGAGACAGCCAACCAACCTGGAGTCTGCACGATCCTTCCCCTTGTGGGAAGGCCACCCTCCCCTCCTCCTCCCCACTCTTATTAGGGATTTCTGGACCCAAGGGTAGGTAGGACGACGACCATGTCCAGCTTGAAGCAACTAGAGGAGCTCGAGACCTTCGTCCATTGTCCTTTATAAGATTGTAAAGGGTCTTAAGTCTGAGAGGGAGGGATTGTTATTTTTTATTGTTAAAATATTTAACTAATTAATTAAATATTAAAAAAAATAGAAGAAGACTATATGAAAGGGTGAGCCATGGGCATGGACTTGGGGAGGGGATTGTCGGGGAAGGGGGGTGCTGGGCGGAGGGGAGCAAAGGGGAAAAAATTGGAACTATTGTAACAATATAATCAATAAAATATACTTAAAAAATATCTGTTATCTACAAAAAAAAATAAAAGAAAAGCATGACATATTCCTTTAGTAGATAATGACTGTTAGCTCTTCCCATGTCCCAACATCATTGAGACTCACTCAGCATCATTTGACTCTCAGAGCAAACTTTTTCCCATTCAGTCACATAGAATGTAGTAAGTGTCCCCTCTCTTGCTAAGTGTTGAGCATACACTGGTGAAAAAGAGCCAGGAAATGTTTAACAATAAAATACTTTATACAGACTTCCGGCCAAGATGGAGGCATAGACAGACATGCTCTTTCTTCCACCACAACTAAGAAGGACTACAACTACCATAAAACCAAAAATAACAAGAATTTCCAGAAAATAAAGCTACATGTAAATCCAGCCTATGAAGTCATAAACAAGTGATGCTCGTCCAGATGGGTAGGAAGGGCAAAACCAGAGCTGAAAGATCAAACTGTGCTGGAGGTGGCAGCTGCAGCAGCGAACAGCGGGACTTGGTAAGCAGATACCCATATTTGGGGGGAGGAGAGAAGTGCCTGAGAGCCAGCCCTGGCTGCAGACCAGACCCATCAGCTCGTGATTCCAGCTCTGGGGAATGCAGACCCCATTGGGAGTAGGCTCTTGGTTCCTCAGTGGAGAATAACAGCAGGAATCCATCTTGGAACACCACCCCCACGCAAAATGCCACAGTGTGGTGAGAAAGGTCGCCAGGTTGTGATGAGTACATGGGGCTTTGCCCAATATAGCCTAGGAGGTGTGACAGCACCCCACCCAAGAAGGTAAGATAAACAAAATGATCAGAATGGTAGAATTAATGATTGAAATGCCAATCACACAGCTAACAAAATAAATAAATAAATAAATAAAGGCCTTGGCTGATGAACAAATAGTGAATCTTTCTGAGGCTCAGTTCAGAGCTATAGTCATAAGGCAGCTTACAGACCTAACAGTGGGGCTGAATCAAGACAGGGAAGGAATGAAGGCTAGTCATGCTGAAATGAACAAAAATACATACAAGTGATGAGGAAGGGAAAGCCAGGGATGAAATCAACAAATCAGAACATAGGGAGGGAACAAATAGTCAACTAATGCAGAAAGAGGAAACACAAAGTGAGGAATATGAAGAGAGGCTCAGAAACTTCTGGGACAGCTATAAGTGAATGAACATTTGAATTATAGGATTGCCAGAGGGTGAAGAAGAAGAACTAGAAATTGAAAAATTATGTGAAAAAATAATGAAACAGAACTTCCCTAACTTGGAGAAGGAAATGAACTTACAGGTCAAAGAAGCACAGAGAGTTCTGTATAGGCTGGACCCAGGGAAGACTGCACCAAGACACAGTATCATCAAAATGTCAAAAATTAAAGATAAAGAAAGAATCTTAAAAGCAGCAAGAGAGAAAAAGAGAATTATGTACAAAGGGGTCCCATAAGACTCTCAGCTGATTTCTCAAAAGAAACTCTGCAGGCAAGAAGTGACTGGCACAAAATATTCAAAGTAATGAAAAACAAAAACCTACAACTATGATTACTCTATCCAATGAAACTGTCATTCAGAATAGAAGGGCAGAGAAAGTGCTTCCAGGACAAAGTAAAACTGAAGGAGTTCATTAGATCCAAACCACTATTATATGAGATGTTAAAGGGACGGTTTAGAAAAAAGAGGATCAAAACTATGAACATTAAAGTGAAAACTGCGTCACAAGAATCAACGACAGAAGCTAGGGAATTGAAACAAAGGCAAACTAAATAGGCAACGAGAGTGGAAAAAGAACTATAGGTATGGGAAACATATTGGGGAGAGGTCAGCAGGGTGGGGGAAGCGAGTAAGGGAGGGAGATGGTACAGGAATTAAGAAGCATAGTAGGAGAGAGTGGAGTAGATGGGAAGAGGTTGAGAAGAACTATATGCACAACCAATGGGCATGGAGTAAGGGGGTGACAACTGGAGGGAGGGGGGGTCACAGGGTTGAGGGGAGCAGGGGGAAAAGAAATTGGGACAACTTTAACAGCATAATCAATAAAAAAAAATAAATCGGCGGCGGCGGCGGCAGCCGTTTGTCTCAAGAGACGATGGCGTAGCTTCTTGAGAGTCTATCTGCACCGCCGAGAATGGCTGTGCAGTCCGACTCGGGAGTGACAGTCCCTGCCGCACTTGTTACAGGTGAAGGCAGATGGCTGTTGTTGCTGCTGTTGACGCTGCTTCCGCCTCGATCTTTTCTGGACCGCCTCCTCGTTGCGCGCAGCCTCTGCGCGTGACGTACCTTGCCTGACCGCGAGCCTCCAGGCTAGGCGGTCGTCTGCTTGAACTTCCCATGTGTTGATATTGATGGAGCATTGTGTCATGTCCTTTTTGCAGATGTCTTTGAACCATAGTTTTGGGCACCCTGTCATCCTCTGGCCTTCTGCTAGCTCGCCGTAGAGGAGGTCTTTGGGAATACGGCCTGCATCCATTCTTTTGACATGGCCGAGCCACCTGAGGCGTCTCTCACTAAGAACTGCATGCAAACTGCTCATGTTGGCTCGCTTCAGCACCTCGGTGTTGGGGACCTTATCCTGCCAGGCGACATGCAGGACGCGTCGCAAGCACCTCATGTGGAAGCTGTTGAGTTTCCTTTCGTGCCTTGCGTAGGTGGTCCACGTCTCGCTGCCATAGAGGAGAGTGCTGAGTACGCAGGCTTGGTAGATGCGCAGTCTGGTTTTCTCAGTGAGGCTGGAATTGTTCCACGCTCGCCGATTCAGTTTGGCCATAACTGTGGCTGCCCTGGCGATTCTCCGATTGACCTCCAAGTCGACTGACAGAGAACTCGAGATGGTGGACCCAAGGGAAGTGAAATCGTTGACAACCTCCAAGGTGTATTTGTCGATGGTGATGCACGGGGGAGTCCCCGTGCCTTGAGCCATAACGTTCGTCTTCGTCAGGCTGATGGCTAGTCCGAACTCCTTGCATGCGTGGGAAAGGCAAGTGACTAACTGCTGGAGTCCCTCTTCAGAGTGTGATGTCAAGGCTGCGTCGTCGGCGAAGAGCATCTCACGGATGAGCACCTCTTTGACTTTGGTCTTGGCTCGTAGATGGGCCAGGTTGTAGAGCTTGCCATCGGATCTGGTGTGAATGAAGACACCCTCGCTGCAGTTCTTAAAGGCGTATTGGAGGAGCATGGAGAAGAAGATTCCGAACAGTGTAGGCGCGAGGACACAGCCCTGCTTTACTCCGCTGCTGACTGGGAAGGCCTCAGAGGTTGCGCCGTTGTAGGACACCGTGCTGTGCATGTTGTCGTGAAAGGACATGACCACAGCAAGCAGATGTGGTGGACAGCCAATCTTCCGTAGCAAGCTGAAGAGTCTGCTTCGACTGACCAGATCAAACGCCTTCATGAGGTCGATAAAGGCGAGGTAGAGTGGTTTATGCTGCTCGTGACACTTCTCCTGCAGCTGGCGTAGGGAGATCATGTCCACTGTTGATCAGCCAGCTCTGAAGCCACACTGGGACTCTGGGTAGATGCGGGAAGCAAGGGTCTGCAGGCGGGCAAGAGCGACCCGGGCGAAAATTTGCCGACGACGCTGAGGAGAGAGATGCCCCGGTAGTTGTTGCAGTCGCTGCGGTCTCCTTTGTTCTTGTACATGGTGATAATGTTGGCGTCTCTCATATCCTGAGGGATGTAACCCTCCTTCCAGCAGAGACAGAGTAGATGGTGGAGCGGCTGTAGCAGGACTGGTTTCCCACTCGTTAGGATTTCTGGAGGGATTCCGTCGCTTCCTGGTGCTTTCCCGCAAGCGAGGTGGTCGATGGCTTTGCCGAGCTCTGCCGCAGTAGGTGGGGTGTCTAGCTCCTCCATGACTGGTAGGTCTGGGATGGCGTTAAGAGCAGTGTCTGTTACGGTGTTCCTCGTTGCGTACAGCTCGAGGTAGTGCTCGGTCCACCGCCGCATTTGTTGTTCCTGGTCAGTGATGACCTCACCTGTCTTGGACTTAAGGGGGGCGATCTTGGAGGGGATTGGGCCTGTTGCCTTCTTGATACCCTCATACATTCCTCGTGCGTTGCCTATATCGGTGGCTTCCTGGATGCTTCTGCACAGGTTTAGCCAATAGGTGTTGGCACAGTGGCGGGGGGTCTTCTGTACTTTGTTCCTGGCAGCCCGTAGAGCTTGAAGTGTACTGGGAGTGGGCGTGGCCTTGTAAGCCAGTAGGGCCTTCCTCTTAGCCTCGATCATGGGTTCCATTTCTTCCCAGTGAGCCTCGTACCAGTCAGCGTTCTTCCGCTCTTTCTTCCCGTAAGCAATAATGGCGGAGTTGTATATGGCGTCGCGGAGACGTGACCAATTGGATTCGATAATGTCATCTGCCGCCATTCCCTCGCCGAGTGCATCTTCCATCCTGTTGATGAATTGCTGGGTCTTAACTGGTTTGCTGGCACAACTGGTGTTGATGCGTGGGCGACCCTTCATCTTGGAATGGTGCAACCTCTTCGGCGTTATGCGCACCTTGCTTACCACGAGGGCATGGTCCGTGTCGCAGTCTGCACTGTGGTAGCTGCGGGTGAGGAGGGTGCTGCCAATATCCGTTCTTCTGGTGATGACGAGGTCAAGCTGGTGCCAGTGGTGGGAGCGGGGTGCCTCCATGACACCTGGTGGATCTCTTTGCACTTGAAGAATGTGTTTGTCACGCACAGGTTGTGGTGACACGAAAGCTCAAGCAGTCGCTTACCATTCTCATTGATCTTTCCTCTCCCAAAGTTTCCGAGGCAGGTGGGCCAGGCCATGTGGTCGGCTCCTACTCTTGCGTTGAAGTCTCCAAGGAGATAGAGAGCGTTACTTCTGGGGATCTTGGATAACGCTTCGTCCAGTGCATGGTAGAACTGTTCTTTCTCTTCGGTGGTGGCGCAGAGGGTTGGGGCGTACGCGCTAAGAATGCTGACTGGGCCGAAAGTTGTTGACAATCGGAGGGTAAGTAATCTCTCTGTGCCTCCTGTGGGTGGCTCTATGGAGTTAACAAGCGTGTTCTTCACAGCGAACCCAACACCATGCTGTCTTGGTTGGTCCGGAGACTTCCCTTGCCAGTAGAAGGTGTAGTTGGTTTCTCTGATAGTTCCGTTGTCGGCCAACCGGGTCTCCTGTAGAGCCGCAATGTCGATGTTTAGTCATGCCAGTTCCCTGTCGATGACGGCGGTTTTCCTGGCATCATTGATCCATGGAAGGTCTGCAGTAAGTCCGGGACACATGGTCCTGATGTTCCAGCTAGCGAGGTGAAGAGCTGGAGGCTTCTTTCTTGTTTTTTGCTTGGAATTGCCTGGTGCGAGTGTTTTGTGGCCCACTTTTCGAGAGACGCCTCTCTGATCCCCTCGCACCCAGTGGGGCAGGCGAGCCATGGCGAGACGGCACCTAATTGGGTGGGGGCTGCCCAGCTTGAGGCGGGCGGTAGCTGTCCAGTGAGGTGCGATGACCTCTCCCACCATCAGAGGAGACCCCTGGCGCTCGTTTCCTTCGCCAATCGGATGAGCTTATAACCGGTATCTTTCTCCTCCCGTGTTGAGTCGACATCTTGCGATGACGCTGGAGTGTCCTCTCCAGTGAAGCTACAAAGCCTGGGCAGGGTGATATGGAAGGCCAGCTGTTGCCCATGCAGCAGACCCCCCCTCTCTTCGCAGCTGAATGATCCAAGGGGAAAGACAGAGTCAATACAGCTTGGCTTCAGGTGCGCCGCAGGAGTTGCCGGTGTTGACTACAACGTCAAACCGCCTTAGGGACTCCGGCTCCGGATTTTCTGTCGGGGTTTGCTCCCTTAGCCTTTCCCCTGAAGAGGTATGCTGCAAGGCAGCGGAGGTTTTTTGGAATCAGAGTTCTCCTTCTCAGACATAGAGATAGTAAAATAAAATAAATAAAAAATAAAAAAATACATTATACAAGAGCTATAATAGAAATTCATACAGAGTATATATCTATATTATAACAAAGTTGATTAATTTCCCCTTAGAGTTGGATGGATAGGATACAACATTTTAGTTATAAAGGTTTGGAGGGAGGAAAAATCTGTTTCAATCCCTTGTTATGTACTTAAACTAGAATAATGTATGGGCTAATCCCTAGTGAATTTGCCAATTTGCAAATAGTAGCCATCTACCCCACTGCTGGCTGAAATTCTTTCCTTGTGATCTTGCCCTTCAGAGACCATTCAGCTTCAATGAGGACTACCCTTAATGTCAGAGAATTTCCAGAGCAATATAGTCCATACACACCCTGTGAGTTGCACAAGTAAAGTAGCTATGTGGCAAACCACTATACTCCTGTATGCTATTATCAAAATGTTCTACATTCCTCAATAAACAACATAAGTCTTCCCTCCATGATTCTAATGTTAAATCTTATGAGCAAAGCAGCCCTTTTATGTGCAGGTTTTATGCCCCTGAAATAAAACCATCTTGGCTGCTGACCTCTCACTACAGGTTAGTCCTGATCAAGAGAATGGTGAACTGTTATGAAATTTAAGATGATTTACTAGAGACCACTTAATTCTGGGGATCTTTGGTTCATTTCTGAAGGCTCTAGAAGAGAATATCTTTTGTTGTCTTTTCCAGCTTCTAGGGTCTGCCCACTTCTCTTGGATCATCATGCCCTTGAATCCTGAAACCCTGCAATGGTATCACTCTAATCTCTGCTTCTGTCATCACACCCCCTTCTTCTGCCTTTGATCTTCTGGTTCTCTCTTATAAAGACCTATGTATTATATTAGCCTAACCCAAACCAGGTAATCTAGGATAATCTCCCCATCTCAAGATTCTTACTATAGTCACATGTGCAAAGCCCCTTTTGCCATGTAAGGTGATGTGTTACAGATTCCAGACATTAGGATCTTTGGCTGGGATGAGGGATTCTTCTGCTTTGTTCTTTTATCCACCTTATGGTCTTGATTTATAATATGAGATTTGTCTCTGGTGTTTTCATTGACTCCTAGTATTGACTCTGGTTTGAGTCAAGACCTAGTGGATTTCTCCACCATTTGGTTATTCTGAAAGGATAATATATATAGGGGTGTACCTTGAAGAGCAAGGAGCAGGTACTGTATCATGGACAGGGGAAGGAAAGGACATTTAATACTCACAATAAACTTGTGACATAAATACTATCATCCCTATATTTTAAATGAAGAAAGTGAGGATCTTAGAGGTTATATCACTTATTTAGATCACACAGGTAGGAATTGGCAAACCACAGTCAAGAGAATAGTGCTGTGACACTAAATTCTGTGAAGTGATTCATCAAAATTGGGCAAAAGCAAACTGCTAGGTGAGATGCTAGGTTTATTCAAACCATTCTCTTTCCTTCCCTGGCACTTGAGCCAACTTTGCAGTATAAATTTTTTCAGACTTTCTCTCCTCTCTTCATCTATTTCCCACCTCACTTCCAAAGAAATAGCTTTCTCCATTGTCAAAAGCATTTGGTATAGCCTAGGATACAGGACTCTATATGAGTACTTGTAAGAAGCTATTTCTACAAGCATTAACAGCTCTAAAATGGATCATTTTCTCAGCCTTACTTGTGAGTAGACTCTTGGGAACTGAGATTTCCCATTATGCTCATGACAATAGTTCCCAGATTTAAACAACCAAAGACAGAGTGGGAGAAAGCAAGTCAATCTCACCTCAGGAATGGCTCCTTTCTTGATGCATCAATAAAGCCAGTCTGTTGACCTTTTGGAAGGGTGCCAGGCCCAACTTTTCAGTGAGACTTTGGCTAGACCTTATGAAATTCTGAACTGGCTTATCATTTTTATTGGATAGAACTATTATTTATACTTTTGTTTAAGTCAAAATAACTAAAAAAATATTGCCCAATTTTTTTCAGAAGAAATGTTCTAGAGCTCTGGAACTCAATTTCTCAACAGGCTGTGTGGTCAAACCCTACCTTCACAGAAGATACATTCAGGCACACAGTCTGTGTCTAACACGAACAATAGTACTAACAGTAAAGATAATTACAAGGGTTTCTTTGGGCCAAAGCCAAAGGAACATAGCTGTTATGAATCACCAAGGCATTCTGGGAACTCAGCATAGGCATCTTTGAACTTCAGGCCTAGATACTGAAGTCTACTCTATTTTATTGAGTAGGCTGAAGGCTCAAGCTGGACTCACATTTGGGTTGTAGTCATGTCACTTGCTGCCAAGGAAACTGCAATCTGGTCTAGAATAGCTATTTGTAATTTGTCCTTGATAGAGTCCACTAATATAAGTTGGTTGTGGAGAGCAAGCGGTAGGTATTAAAGAAGCCAAAACTGAAATATCTATTCATTTGAGTTTGATACCATCCTGGTCAAATGATTCTATGAGCAGACCTCGATAATATTTCTCAGTTTTGCTACCAGTAACAACTTGGGAGTAGAAAAATGCGAGGAAAGATAACTGAATCAAGAAAACAGGCAAGTCTGAATCATAAGCTCCAAGAACAGAAGCCCTGAACACATCACATGAAAGAAACCAAGCATACCCTCCCACTTGATAAATACTAGCCAAACATCAAGGCCAGGCTGAATATAAACAGTCACACCAGAATCATAAAGCTCTTCTCTGTACTCTTCCCTTTTGCCTTATTAAGTATAAAACAATCATAATTAAATTGTTTGAGAGTGATAAATCAAGCCACGCTTTATAGTGAGGGAAATAATGTTGACTCCACTTGTGTGAAGTAGAGATTTACAATTATATTTTCTGAAGTACAAAAAGGAACCTGTCACCCTGACATCTCTCCAGCCACTCATTTTCTGTGGTAAAAGCAGAAGAAAAAACAAAAAAGGAGTATAGGTGGGTGGGTGTAATTCAAGGATGACTTTTGGCTTGCAGTCCTTTGCCCTAAATGCAGCCTATGTGGAAATCACAAACCTTGGCAAAATGACCACTAGTTCTGGAGCTGACAACTATGAATATATCACTTCTGTATTTAGACTAAAATGCTAGGGGCTCGCAGTCCCCAGAGCATATGGTGTTAATGACCATGCTACTGCAGTGTAAGGCCCCAGGAAATTCAATAATTTTACATAATCCCCTGTTTGGTTTTCAGAATTACTGGTTTTCTTTTCCATGTCTATGTTATACTTGTGCAGAGCTAATAACCTAACAGAAAGAACTACAAAATAAGAGTATATAAGGTGACACTTTGCCCTTAAGTTCCAAAAGATAAAGAGTGAACTGGGTAACAAGCCAACCACTTACTATATTTTTTTCATAAAGTTTTTATTTTTGTTTTTAAGGCAAATAAGTATCATGTCATCTTATCAAATATGGCAGGGTATTATTGGTACTTGTTGAATGTCTACTCTGTGACAGGGCACTATGCTGGCTGCTTTACCTATAGTACAACACTTAACCCTCAATGCATATTTGTGAGGAGGGTATTTTTATCAATGTCAGACTGGGCAAGTACAACACTACAGCTCAGAAAGATTAGTTGAATTGCCCAATATCACATAGCAAGTAAGTTTTATCTGACATCAAAGTCATATCAATGGATCATTGACTGTTGAGAAAAAATCTTCTAATAAATAAAATCACAATTCTAGAATGACACTAGAAAGATTTAGAAAGTCCAACAATATTCTTTTTGCCACTACTCATTCAATAACAGATAGCTGATTCTTAATGAGGCATCTAAGAGTTTAGTCATGCTCAGATTGAGAGTAGAAGTTCTCCTAATGCCTCAAGAGCTAAAACAGGGCTTGTCTCCAAAGTTGGTTGAGTCTAGGCCAGAACAATGTATTTCAGCATCTTCTGAGCTCTCACCAGCATCAAACAGTCACAGCCAAGAAGATGAGTTTAATTCAGTTATAACCACAGGATAACCAAGCTAACCAAATTGAAGGAGATATTGGCTATTTTCTTGAGTTTCCTTTATCTCACAAGCTCAACTACATCCACTGTGAACTTTCTGCGAGGTCACACTGTTGGCAGATGCATGGTTGATGGGCGACTGAGATGACCAATTAGGAGCAGGAGTGAAGCCTGTTCTCCCTTTTATGCCCACTAAGATACACTAATGTTCTTCTGAGGCCAAAAGGGGGATTAAATCCTACTTCAAAGTTACTACTTTTTTGTCCCAAAAAATCTGAGGACTTTAAAAGGATTAGCTGACCATCCTTCCTACTGCTTTATGAATAGTGGTAACAGTGGCTGTTATTACATCCGTATCTTGAGGAAGATGGCAGAGGAGTGAGGGGAGGCTGCGCTTTCTTGATCCAGAGACCGGTTTGTAGTTTGGACTAATTGCAGACAGAATATCTCAGTTAACATCTGTATACTGGCAGGAGTTGAGCCTTGGCACTGCTGGATCAGAGAAGACTATCCAGGAGCAAGCTGTTTGGTGAGAATCACGGAGGAGAAAGGGACAAGATGAGATTTCTGACTGGGTTGGCTTCCTGAGCTGTGGCTGGAAGTATGCAAAGACTTTTTACAGACCTCAGGTTTCCCCAGAGAGGAATCAGGAGGAGAGTGGGGCTCTGCCCACTGGCAGAGCCAGGAGTGGGCCAGGTTGCATCTGGCACTGAGAGGCAAGAAACAGCGTACTACTGTGTATGTATGAATGTGTTTTTCATTTTTCTTTTTCTCTTTTGTTTTTCACGGAGATGGGGGGAGAGGTTAGGGGTGGGACTAGGTTCTTGAGGAGCGCAGGTGCAGAAGCACACTCACCCACTCTCCAAACCTCCCCCTGGGTCACGCAAGTGCACACAGGGAGGCACCCCCCTCTGTTGTGCCCAGGTGCTCCTCGGGCCCACTGCAGAAGGCACAAAATCAATGCTCCAGCCACCAGGCACAGACAACCACCTCCACTGTGCTCAGGTGCCCGCAACCCCACCCCAACGAGCGCAAAATCAACTTGCTGGGTGCTCCGGCCACCTTGCGCATGCACCTCTAGCCGTCCCCAATAGCCGCCAAACCAATGCGCCGGCAACTTGCCCAGGTGCTACTCGGGCACGCTCCAGCAGGTGCAAGAACAGCAGGCCGGACACAGCTCACACATGCCCACCTCTGCTGCACACAGGTGCCTGGGGCCCAGCTGCAGCGGGTGAAAATCCAACTCCCCAGGTGCGGCTCAGCAGGCGTGAGGCTAGTGCACCGGCCACCACGAGCAAACACCACCGGCCCACCCCAATAGGCTCCAAACAAATGCACTGGCCACCCTGCATGGGTGTCACCTGGGCATGACCCACTGGGCGCGAGGGTGGTGCACCTAATACTGCATGCAGGCGCACACTGCCACCGCACCCAGGCACCTCTGGCCTACCCCAATATATGCCAAACTAACGCGCCAGCTGCCGCGCCCAGGTGCCCACTGCCGCCACACACAGTTGCCCGTGGCCCTGCCCCAATGGACACAAAACCAACTCATCAGCACACGGCCCCAGGAGTCACCTGGATCTGACCCAATGGGTGTGAAGCCAACACGCCACCCACTCCAATAGGCCCACAACAAACCTGCCCACCAGAAAGTAGAGGCCTCTTCCTCCACAAGAACAGGAGAGCAACCAGTCTGCCTTAGATCCACCCACCTCAGTGCGCAACAGGTCAACCTGCCCCTGGCCTTCACAAAAGAATGCACTTACCTCTGATTTAGGACAAAGATCAGTGAAATGAACTAGAGGCACTTTGTAATAAGTTTCCAGTGCTGGCTCTTAAGAAAGAGCTGGTAGAGCAGTGGACTAGGTTCCAGTACAGAAGCATCCTAAGTGCTACAGGATAAATCACTTAAGCAGACTGCTCCACTCCAAGTGGTGTCAGCTGGAAACAGCAGCTCAACAACTGTATACAAGAAGTTCACACCATAAAGGCAGAAAATAAAAGCAGATCAACCTAAGAAGCAGAAACAAGACCAGTGCCCAAAATGGGGAGGTGGAATAACACCCCACCATAAAGAAAAAGCACTCCACCAAAAAGAAAGGAGGAGTTCCCAGAAGAAGAGATAGACGACATAGAAGCAAGCAAGCTACCAAACATGGAATTCAAAACAATAGTAATGAGGAAGCTCAATGAACTCAACAAACTCAAAGAAAACTATAATGAACTCCAGGGGAACTATAAAGAGCTACAGGGAAACTATAAGGAACTTACTGAGAACTACACCAGTGTCGCAGGAACTCAGATCTCTGGGTAGGGGCATGTTTACATGCTCCTCCATCCGACTGTCCTGTGGCTCAGGAGATAAGCTGGCCTTGTCTCCGCCTGCAGCTTTAGGCTGTACAGACCACTGAGTCATGGAATCCTGAGAACAAAGAAGTCTGTTAAGTACTCCATCTGCCTCCTTGTAAATAAAGTCTTAATTGGAGCTGGCTGTGAGGACTAGCCAGTCTGTTTTGTATCCTTGATAGGTGTTATCTAAGCCATGAGTTACCCTAGCTGTATTTTACACGTTAATGATACATGGTAAGAATTCTTTCACTATAGGCTGTAGAGCTCTTCGCGCCCCCCATCTATTTTTGTAACTTTTGAAATCCTAATAAAAGGACTTGGGGTCTCATGCTTGCTGCTGACTTGCCAGAGCGTGCAGCGGCCCCCTGATTGTCTCCATTCTGCTTGCTGGAATTACTCGCGTGTCCGGGATCACAATTAAATCTATACACCAGCATAAAAAAGGACATAAAAACTATCAAGAAGAACCAGAAAGAGGAGAAACAAGATGGCGGAGGAGTAAGTGGAAGCTACACTAACTTCCTCCTAGAACTACTCTGGATTTACAATGTAATTTTGGAGAAATCATCTGGAATAACCAACCGAACACCAGCTGGAGAGAAGTCTTATAACCACGGAGAGACAGAAAAGGCCGCTACATCACAACATGACTGGTAGGGAATGCGGAGACGCGGAAGGGCTGGCAGGCGTCACACGGGTAGCAGCTGAAGGGACTGAGAAACAGCTCAGCAGCCGGGGATTCCCCCTGAGAAGGGCAGGGTCTAAACCCCCAGCTGAGCTTCCCAGCCTACAGCAACAGAGTGGAAAGTAAAATAGTATCCAGCTGAGAAAAGCAAAAAGCCACAGGGTTTCTTGCTAGCCAGAGAGAAACAGCTGGAGAAAAAGAGCTCTTAAGCGGATCACATATGAAAATATTCTGCCCCCACTTACCCTGGGCACAAGCAGAGGGAAGACAGAGAGAACTGGAAATGCTTGGGGAGAGTTTGGTGTGGTGGCTTTGAGGGGAGAGCTGGGAAAGTGGCCAGCCGGGTCCCAGTGCTGACTCATCATCCCCACACTGCAGGCAGACCATTCCCAGCCAAGTGGCATCAGCCTGAGGGGAAGCAAAGGCCCTGCCTACAGGAATTAAGCTGCCACACCCACGGTCCTTAAGCCTGACAGCTAATCACAGATTGAATAGCTTAACAACTAAAGAAGCCAGACAAAGGCAGTAGATCCCTGGAAGTCTTCAACAGGCTGCCTAGGCCCAGACTGGTACAGGATCTGATGCCACCAGGGGCAAATCCAGGAAGTGCAGATCATTCTAAGAAGCACCAACAAAACAATAAGTGTCACAAAAATGGGGAGACAGAGAAACATCCCCCCATCAAAAGGAAAGGCAGAGTCCCCAGAAAGAGTGATAAATGAAATAGAGGGGAGCCAACTATCAGATATGGAATTGAAAGCATGGATTATGGAGAAGCTCAATGAGCTCAGCGGAAACTACAAAGAACTCCAGAAAAGCTACAGTGAACTCCAGAAGAACTATAAGGAACTTACTGAGAATTAGACCAGCATCAAAAAGGACATGGAAGCTATCAATAAGAGCCAGGAGGAAATGAAGAATACGATCTCTGAATTGAAGAACACAGTAGAAGGAATTAAAAACAGGCTAGAGGAAGCAGAAGATCGGATCAGCGAGCTGGGGGACAATGTAGACAAAAACTCACAGACAGTGCAACAAAATGAAAAAAAGACTGAACAAGACTGAAGAGGATCTAAGACAGCTGCAGGACAACATGAAATGTAATAATATCCGTATAATAGGAATTCCAGAAGGAGAAGAAGAAGAGTAAGGAATAGAAAACCTCTTTGAAAAACTAATGACAGAAAACTTCCCTCACATGAGGAGAGAAAGAATCATGCAAGTCCAGGAAGCACAGAGGGTCCCAAAGATGATGAACTCCAACAGGCCCACTTCAAGACACATCATAATTAAAATGCCAACATTCAAAGACAAAGAGAGAGTCCTAAAAGCAGCAAGAGAGAAACAACTAATAACATACAAGGGAGCTCCAATAAGGCTATCATCAGATTTCTCACCAGAAACACTACAAGCCAGAAGGGAATGGCAAAAAATATTCCAAGCAATGAAAAACAAAGGCCTACAACCAAGAATACTCTGCCCAGCAAGGCTCTCATTAAAATGGAAGGTGAAATAAAGAATTTCCAAGACAAAAGAAGGCTAAAAGAATACATCTCCACCAAACCAGCATTGCAAGAGACGCTAAAGGGTCTGCTTTAAGAAAATGAAGAAACAGAGAGAGACAGAGAGGAACACGAGTACAAAGGGGGAAAATGACAATGAATAAGTACTGAAAGAAAGAAGGAACCTCTACCATTTGCAACAACATGATTGGAACTAGAGAGAATTATGCTTAGCGAAATAAGCCAGGCAACAAAAGAAAATTACCTTATGCTATCACCGGTTACAGGAAACTAATGAACAACACAAACAAATGAGCAAAATTGAACCAGAGGTATGTAAACAAGGAATAAACTAACAGTAACAAAGTGGGAGATGGGAGGGAGAGAAGGGGTAAGAAGGGGAAGGGTCTAGTCAAAGAACATGTATAAATGACCCATGGACATGGACAACTGGGTGGAGACTGAATGTGGAAGAAGGGGGGGCAGGGTGCAGTGAAGCAAGAGGGGGAAAAAAGTGAGACAACTGTAATGGAAAAACAAACAAACAGAAAATTTTTTAGTGGGGGGGGAAATAAAAATATAAAGAATAGAAATGTAAGTTCAGTGAATATTAGAAGGACAAGGATTTTCCTTCACACTGTATATTTTTCTCCCTATCTGATCCCTCCAGAATTTGGCATTCCAAACAAGTAAGTAATGACATAAGTTTCTTTACATAAAACTAATAAGACCAGTTGTTAATAGAGGGTATTTTTTGTTTTTGTTTTTTAATTAAGACTTTGAATGGAATGTCATGCCTAAAGGAGACATGCTTGGGCTTTGGTTGTTACCAAAAACCCCTGAGGAACTGGGAATGACTTTCAAAGGTAATAAAAGTCCACGAGATAAAAGGCCTGGTACCTTGGATGGATGAGCGGTCCATAGCAATCTTTCCAGGGAAGGAATGATGGTCGTTTTCCTGAAAGATGGCTAGAAGGGACCTTAAGGCACAATGGAAAACCAGGAGGACCTGGAAAAGACAGGTGTTTACAGGCAAGGCTGAATGCCAGGTATGTGGATCTGCTTCTGTGCCCTGAAGGGGAGACTGAAGGTCACCCTATATGTTCCTTGTGTAAGTTCCAGCAAAGAAGAACTAAAGATCATAAGTGATCATTTTCTGCTCTTTTTGTGTTTATGCAAATGAACAGGATAAATTAAAAATGAACTTAATGCACTCCTTTTAATGACAAGGAGGGTAATCTTAGGGACAAAAATCACGATTCAAAGATCACAATGCCCAGTTGTAGACTATAAAGTAGTGCAACTAACCGTCTTTAAAGTTTCTTTTCATTTAAAATTTGTTTTCATTTGAAAGTTAAACTATGTCTGTGGCATTATCGAAGATGTTTAATTTACAGGCAAGAATATCAAATGCCTTGCAACTGGATGTCTTTCCGATAAGACAGTCCTACAGATTTAGAGACTTGTATGTGGGTTATGTTACAGAAATTAACATGTGTTTTCTGTTTGCAAAGGGCATAAGCGTACGATCTCATTACCTGAGTGATTGTCTGTACATATAGGCTTCACTTAATCCTGTCTACATTGCTGCCTACTGAGACTTAATGGTTTGGCTGAACTAAGTGGCTGGGTTGGTGAAGAATGGGGTGGTCTGTGGGCTTCACTTTAAAATTGGTTTTCTCTTTTCTGTCCTAATGGCTTGGACAGAAAGAGCCCAGAGGCCTGAGAGGGGGGAAACCTAAACTATTTCCCTCAGTCCAAACTAAGTATAATGGGCAATAGGGTTTTAGATAGGTGATGTGTACCTGGCATACCTTCCTCCAAAAAAGCCCTTCTTTTCCCTAATGTGGGACATTGAAAAATTAATACCTGTCTTTTGTCATCTTGTGGTTACGGATTGAATGATGTCCTTTAACCCTGTTGCCCCCAGAATACAACAAGGATGCCAGCCTGTTAAACCAAGTATGCCATTGTCCAGAGACAGCCAACGAACATGGAGTCTGCACGATCCTTCCCCTTGTGGGAAGGTCACCCTCCCCTCCACACTCCTACTCTTATTAGGGATTTCTTGACCCACGGGTAGGTAGGACAATGACCATGTCCAGCTTGAAGCAGCTAGAGGAGCTCGAGACCTTCGTCCATTGTCCTCTATAAGATTGTAAAGGGTCTTAAGTCTAAGAGGGAGGGATTGTTATTTTTTATTGTTAAAATGTTTAATTAATTAATTAATTATTTTTAAAAAAGAAGAAGAAGAATATATGAAAGGGTGAGGCAGGAGAGCTTGTATGTACGACCCATGGGCATGGACTTGGAGAGGGGATTGTTGGGGAAGGGGAGTGCTGGGCCGAGGGGAGCAAAGGGGAAAAAATCGGAACTATTGTAACAATACAATCAATAGATTATACTTAAAAAAATTGAAAATAACCATGAAATAAAAGGAAAACCACCACCACCAACAACAACAACAAAAAAGAACTAGAAAGAAGTGAAGAATACAATTGCTGAACTGAAGAATGCAGTAGAATCAATCAAAAGCAGGCTAAATGAAGCAGAGGACAAGATCAGTGAGTTATAGTACAACACACAAAAAAATTCCCAAACAATGCAACAAAATGAAAAAAATACTACAAAGTGTGAAGAGGGTTTAAGAGAACTGCAAGACAACATGAGATGAAACAGCATTCGAATCATAGGTATAAAAGGAGAAGAAGAGGAGCAAGGGATAGAAAACCTAATTGAAAAAGTAATGAAAGAAAATTTTCCCAACTTGATGAGAGAAGAAGTCATGTAAGTCCAGAAAGCACAGAGGGTCCCAATGAAAATGAACCCAAAAGGCCTACTCCAAGGCACATCATAATAAAAATGGAAACATTCAAAGACAAAGAGAGAAACCTAAAAGCAGCAAGAGAAAAACAGCAAATAACATACAAGGGAGCTCCCGTAAGGCAATCAACTTATTTCTCAACAGAAACACTAAAGACCAGAAGGGAATGGCAAAAAATATTTGAAATAATGAAAAACAAAGGTCTACAACCAAGACTGCTCTACCCAGAAAGGCTCTCCTTTGAAATGGAAGGTGAAATAAGGGGTTTTCCAGAAAAAGGGCGACTAAAAGAATACATGTCCACCAAACCAGCATTGTAAAAGATGCTAAAGGGAATGCTGTAAAAAAAAAAAAAAAAAAAAAAAAAAAGAAAAGAAAAGAAAAGGAAAGAGGGAGAGGAACACAGGAACAAAGGGAAATGAAGAAATACCTGTCAATAATAACCTTAAATGTAAATGGATTAAATTCTCCAATCAAGACATAGGGTAGCGGAATGAATACAAAAACATGACCCACACATATGCTGTCTACAAAAGACACACCTCAAAACAAAAGATTTACACAAACTGAAAGTGAAAGGATGGAAAAAAGTATTACAAGCAAATGGACATTAAAAAAAAAAGCTGGGGTAGCTATACTTATATCAGACAAAACATATTTCACAGCAAAGGCCATAAAAAGAGACAAAGAAGGACATTTTATAAAACTTAAGGGAACAATCCATCAAGATGTAATCCCGGTAAACATATATGCACCCAACATAGGTATATCGAAATATATAAGGAAAATATTATAAGACTACAAAAAATATATCAACAGCAACACATTCATAGTAGGAGACTTTAATATGCATTGTCAACAATGGACAGATCTTTGAAGCAAAGAAACACCAAGGATATTGAGACATTGAACAATACTCTATACAAAATGGACTTAATTAATATATGTAGAATTTTTCACCCCAAAGAAGCAAAATGTACATTTTTTTCGAAAGCACATGGGACATTTTCAAAGATAGATCACATGGTAGGACACAAAACAAGCCTCAACAGATTCAAGAAAATTGAAATTATGTGAAGCATTTTCTCAGATCACAATGCCTTAAAACTAGAAACCAACCTCAAGGAAAAAAATCAAAGACACCCAAACTCATGGAGAATGAATAACATGCTATTAAATAATGAATGGGTTAACAATGACATCAAGGAAGAAATCAAAAAAGTTTCTGGAAACAAATGATAAGGAACAAGCAACAGCCCCAAACCTATGGGACACAGCAAAAGCAGTCCTGATAGAAAAGGTCATAGCAATACAGGACTACCTAAAATGGATAGAAGAATCCCCCCCCCCAAAAAAAATCTAACCATACAGCTACAAGAACTAGAACAACAATAACAAACAAAGTTCAGAGTGAGTAGAAGGAATAAAATCATCAAGATCAGAGCAGAATTAAATGACATAGAGACTAAACAAACAATTCAAAACATCAACAAAAGTAGGAGCTGATTCTTTGGAAAGATAAACAAAATCGACAAGCTTTTAGCTAGGCTCATCAAGAAAAAAAAGAGAGGAACAGAAATAAAATCAGAAATGAAAGAGGATATATCATGATCAATATCACAGAAATACAAAGTATTGTAAGAAATTACTACAAACAACTATATGGCAACAAACTAGACAACCTAGATGAAACGGACAAATTTCTAGAAACATGCAATCTTCCAAAACTAAGTTAAGAAAAAGCAGAAAGCCTGAACAGACCAATAACAAAGAGTGAAATTGAAACAGTAATCAAAAGACTCCCAGCACACATAAGCCCTGAACCGGATGGCTTCACAGGCGAAGTTTACAAAACATTTAGGGAAGAACTAATACCTACTCTTTTCAAACTATTTCAAAAAATCCAAGAAGAGGGAATACTCCCAAACTCTTTCTATGAAGCCAGTATTACCCTAATTCCAAAACCAGGTCAAGACACAACAAAGAAATAAAACTACAGGACAATACCACTGATGAACACAGACGCTAAAATCCTCAACAGAATATTGGCAAATGAGATTCAGCAACACATTAAAAAGATCATACATCATGATCAAGTTGGATTTATCCCAGGGATGCAAGGATGGTTTAATATTCACAAATCGATAAATGTAATACACCACATAAACAAAATGAAAGACAAAAACCACATGATCATATCAATAGATGCTGAAAAGGTATTTGATAATGTACAACACCCAGTTATGATGAAAACACTCAGCAAAATGGGAATAGAGGGAGTATACATCAACATAATAAAGGCCATATATGAGAAACCCAAAGTCAACATTATACTCAATGGATGAAAACTGAAAGCATTCCCCCTGTGATCAGAACAAGACAAGATGTCCACTCTCTCTACTCCTATTCAACATAGTATTGGAAGTTCTAGCCACAGCAATCAGACAAGAAAGAAAAATAAAAGGCATCCAAATTGGGAAAGTAGAAGTAAAACTGTCACTGTTTGCAGATGACATGATAGTGTACATAGAAAACCCTATAGACTCCACCAAGTAACTACTCGACCTAACAAGTGAATTTGGCAAAATAGCAGGGTACAAAATCAATATTCAGAAATCAAAGGCATTTCTATACACCAACAATAAAATATCAGAGATAGAAACTAGAATAAAAATCCCATTTACTATTGCAACAAGAAAAATAGTGTACCTAGAAATAAATTTAACCAAATAAGTAAAAGGCCTGTATTCAAAAAACTACATAACCCAGAAGAAAGAGATTAAGGAAGATGGAAATAAATGGGAGTATATACCATGTTCATGGATGGGAAGAATCAACATCATTAAAATGTCCATAGTACCCAAAGCAATTTATAGATTCAATTCAATCCCTATTAAAATACCAGCAATGTATTTCGCAGACCTAGAACAAACACACCAAAAATTTATATGGAACCAAAAAAGGCCCAGAATGGCCACAGCAATCTTGAGACAGAAGAACGCAATAGGAGGAATCACAATACCTGACATCTAACTATACGACAAGGCGCCTGTAATCAAAACAGTCTGGTACTGGCATAGGAACAGACATATAGACCCATGGAACAGAATAGAGAGCCCAGAAATAAACCCAGGCCTTTATAGTAAACCAATATTCGACAACGGGGGAAGGAACATAAAATGGAATGAGAAGAGCATCTTCAACAAATGGTGCTGGGAGAACTGGACAGGGACGTGCAAAAAAATGAAACTAGACCAACTTATGCCACACACCAGAATAAACTCAAGATGGATAAAAGACTTAAATGTAAGCCATGAGACCATAAGAATCCTAGAGGAAAACATAAGCAGAAAAATTTCAGATATCCTATGTAACAATATTTTCATTGATACACCTCCTAAGGCAAGGGAAATAAAGGAAAGAATAAACAAATGGGATTACATCAAACTAAAGAGTTTCTGCTCAACAAAACATCAGCAAGATGAAAAGGGAACCAACCATATGGGAAAGCATATTTGCCAATGATACATCAGATAAGGGGTTGCTCTCCAAAATATATAAAGAACTTACATATCTCAACACAAAGAAGACAGATAGCTCAATTGAAAATGGGCAAAGGACCTGAACAAACACTTCTCCAAGGAAGACATACAGAGGGTCCATAGGTACATGAAATAATGCTCAACGTCACTAGCCATCAGAGTTGCAAATTAAAACCACAATAAGATACTACTTCACACCTGTCACAATGTCCATCATCAAGAAATCAACAAACAACAAGTTCTGACAAGGATGTGGAGAAAAGGGAACCCTAGTGCACTGTTGGTGGGAATGCAGACTGGTGCCGCTGCTGTGGAAAACAGTATGGAATTTCCTCAAAAAACAAAAAATGGAACTACCTTTTTAAGCAGCGATTCCTTTGCTAAGATTATACCCAAAAAATCCTGAAACACCAATTGAAAAGAACCTATGCACCCTAATGTTCACAACAGTATTATTTATAATTGCCAAGTGCTGGAAATAACCTATGTGCTCATCAGTGGATGAGTGGATGAAAAAACTGTGGGTACATTTACACAATGGAATACTACACCGCAGAAAGAATGAAGGAACTCCTAACTTTTTCTTTAGCATGGATGGAACTTGAGAGTATTAGGCTAAGTGAAATAAGCAAGGTGGGAAAAGACAAATACAATGTGATCTTACCTAATTAAGGAACCTAAAGAACAAAACAAACAAATGAAAAAAATAGAACCAGAGGCATGTAAATAAGGAGCAGACTGAGTGACCAGAGGCAAGGCAGCCAGGGGAGAAGGGTGGAAAGAAGAAAAAAGGCCTAGTCAAGGAACTAGTGTAAGTGACACATGGACATGGACAAGTAAATGGGGATTGACTGTGGGAGAGGAGGGAGGTAGGTGGAAGAGGGGAGAGCAAAGGGGCGGGAGATGAGACAACTGTAAGAGAAAAACAATGAAAAGGAAGAAAGAAAGGAAGAAAGAAAGATGAGTAGAGGATTGGGAACCTCTGGGACAAGTTAAACATACCAACACCCAAATCATAGGGGGGCCAGAAAGAAAAGAGGAAGAGCAAGAGATTGAAAACTAATTTAAAAAATAATAAAAAGAAAACTTTCCTAATTTGGTGAAGGAAATAAGCATACAAGTCCAGGAAGCACAGAGTACCAAACAAGTTGGACCCAAAGAGGACCACACCAAGACACAGTTCAACACAGCATAATTAAAATGCCAAAGGTTAAAGATAAAGAGGGAATCTTAAAAGCTGTAAGAGAAAAGAAGAGAATTACCTACAAAGGAATTCTCATAAGACTGTCAGCTGATTTCTCAAAACAAAACAAACTTTGCAGGCTACAACAGGCTGGGAAGAAGTATTCAAAGTGATAAAAAGCAAGGACCTACAACCAAGATAACTATCCAGAAAAGCTATCATTTAGAACAGAAGGGTAGATAAAGTTCTTCCCAGATGTGTTAAAGATAAAGGAGTTCATAATCACCAAGCCATTATTATATGAAATGTTAAAGGGCCATATTTAAGAAAAAGGTCAAAACTATGAACATTAAAATGACAACAAACTCACAACTATCAACAACTGAGTCTAAAAAAATAAAAACAAAATAAAAAACAAACTAAACAAACAACTAGAATAAGAACAGAATCATAGGTATGGGGATCATTTGGAGGATTATCAGCTGGGAGGAGGAAGGGGGAGAATGGGAGAAATGGTGCAGGGATCAAGAGGCATAATTGTTAGGAACAAAATAGATGGGGGATTTCAAGAACAATATAGGAAAGGGTGAAGCCAAAAAACTTACATGCACAACCCATGGACATGAACTAAGGGTAGTGGGGATTGCTGGAGGGAAGCGGGGGTACTGGGTAGAGGGAATTAAAGGGAAAAAATTGGGACAACTGTAACAGCATAATAAATAAAATATAGTTTAAAAAAGGAAAGAAAATGGGTCTAGTTGTTCCAAAAGTAATTTTAATGGGAATGGAAAAAATTTGAACAATACTTTGATATCTATTATTTTCTGTTATCCTCACAATAACTCTGTAAGATATACAGAGCAGCAACTCTAATTTGAATTTTACTAATGGAAAACTGAGTCTGAAAGAGATTTAATTTGCCCACTATCCCCAGAAAGGCAATGGTAGACTTGGACTAGGTCTCATATCTCCTGAGTTCTGTGAAGACACCTGATGTGAACCCTTCGCTGAATGCATTGATGCTATTACCTGCCCTACCTGAAATTTCTGGGCTTTATTTCCTGTACTTGAACCCGCGTTCTGCTTCATGAAATCTTTCTGGCATTCCATTGGTCCACCTGACTTACAATACCTACCAACCCCAAGCTCATCTATATCTATAGGGGCTTCTGATTCTAATTTGCCCTATCTTGTTGTCACTGATATGTCTCACATACCTCTTCATCTGCATATAATAATCAGAGACTACTTTCTAGGAGGTGGTGGAACACAAAAGTTAAGTCCTTGTGCCATGGAATCTGACTACCATTGCTTAAATCCTGGCGCTACTATTTATTCCTCACATGACCTCAGGCAAGTCACATAACCCCTCTTAGGCTCAGTCTCCTTATCTGTAAAATGGAAGTAATAACAATACTTACTTTATAGGGTTTTTGTATCACATTAGATAAGGCAAAGCTCTTATCACAGTATTGTACATGGTAAAATAAAAGCTTTGACTCTTGAACCATAGAAAACTAGGTTTAAAGGCGGGAAAAGACAAGATGGAGCGACAGGCAGCACAACGTTCCCCCACCTCACACCCCTGACCTCATGGTGTGCACCCCAGCTCCGCCCGTCTCTTCTGCGGGTCCCCAGCATGTTGCAAACAGGTGGACATACCCCACGCAAAGTGCAAGGACCAGGAGCCACAACAATTGGGGGACAACAAGGAGCAGCAGCAGGGCGAGGAGAGCCACGAAGAGGAAGCTGGCCAGGGGCCAGCTAGAAGTCAGGTTTCTAGCCCCTCTATTGCTACCTCCAGTGCCAGTCGCCAGCTGATGATGCTGGAAGGGAAGTCTGGACCCTACTTTTCCTCTCTGGAATCAAGCATCGAGATCCTGAAGAAGAGGGCCCAGGAGCTGATCGAAAATATTAATGAGAGCAGGCAGAAGGACCATGCACTCATGACCAACTTCAGGGACAGCCTCAAGATCAAGGTTGCAGACCTGATGGAGAAACTAAAGGAGAGGATGTATCAGCTTTATAATCACCACAACAAGATCATTCAGGAAAAGCTCCAAGAAATCATCCAGAAAATGGCGAAGATCAGCTGTTTGGAAACAGAGCTCAAACAAGTGTGCCACACTGTGGAGACCGTGTACAAAGACCTGTGTGTCCAGCCAGAGGCTACTACTTTGGAAGAAGAACAAACCCATAAAGATGGTGAATGCTGACAGCTTTCTGAGTCACCACTTAGTAACAGCCACCAAGAGAAGGCTCAGAAGCCACCATTCTGGCGACATTGAAAAAATTGTTTTTCACAGTTCTATGATGCATCTTGGCAAAAACAAACACATGCCAGACCCAAAGACAGCAAGTCCAGCTACCATCATGGGTCCAGCTTTGGTGTCCCCAACATGTGACAAATTTACCCCACCCCCACCCTGCACAGTTCATTAAATGTTTGATTTTCAAAAAAAAAAAGAAAACTAGGTTTAAAAGCCCACTTTTACCATTTCTGACTGAGCAATATGTTTAACCTATCTATGCATCAGTTTGCTCATCAGTAAAACAGAGATAATAGTTCCTATTTGCATAGGGTTGTTGGGAGTTTTTAAGAGAAAATATAAATAAAGTATATGGCATATATTCAGGTGTCAATAAATTGTAATAATTATAACTTTTTATACTTTCAGCCTCAATGCCTGGCATGGTTCTTGACAGATAACAGATGCTCAGTAAATATTTATGGAATGGAACCGAAAGGCTTAGCACTCACTTGCAATATCAGGGAGAAAATAAGCAAAACATCATCCCTCGAGAAAATGAATAGGAATGGACAAGATAATTAGTGGGCTGAATGAGGATTAATGATTTTGAATCATTGTGGAGGTTCCTTTTCCCTACATGTGGACACCTTTTTTACGAAAATGCCAAGTTTCTCTCATCTCACAGAGAGGGTTTGGGTGTCTGGCATTTTTTCTTTATTAGGAAGTAAGTGATGGAAGACTCTGGGTGTGGTTGCTCGGTTTCAGTAAATTGATTTGAATTTTTTTCGGAGATAATTCCCAACTAATCAGATCTTGTTGAGACAAAATTAGAAGTACATGGACAGAAAAACACATCCCCCACAGACTTCACTGTATTCCAATGAAAATGGTTCCTTTGAATTTGTGGGTATAAGGAGGAAGTTAAACTGAAGCCAATCATGATCCTGGGCCCCTGCCCTCCCCAGGTACCACTGACCTCAAATACAGGGCTTCTAGGAAGTTGCATTATCTCTGACTTCTCTCAATGTTATGTAAATCCTTACTTCTGACTCAGTGATATCCCCCAGGATCCCTGCATCCACAGGCAGAAAAAGTGAGCATTGAAAAAGTCTTATGAAATACATGTCTGCAACACCACAGTCCCTGAGCTGTCAGCAAGTGTACACAAGTATTGTCATACCATTATCTATTGTTTTTCTGTGCAAGCCAATAGCTTGTGGCTTGGCAATTTAGGGAACTACTGTGAGACTAGAATCCAGAACCAGGCAAGTCAGCCATTTATAGCTTAGCTGGGTGAATCACAACTAAGGACAAAGTTCCTGTATGGATTAGCATCCTTGACCAAAGCCCAGGACAAGGCTCAGTGTCACTAAAGACAAGCTCAAATTCTGCCACTCCTGTTGGTAGGAATATGGTATTCAAGATTGATAAAGAAAAGCTACACTATAGAGTGTGCCCTTAATATCAAATAAATTAGGATGCAAAGCCGTGAGTGGCATTTGTTCGTGTAAAGCAAACACATGAATAATAATTAGCATCATTTACTGGACATTTTAATAAGTGCCTGGCACTTCCCATGAATTACTACTAACCTTTACAATGGTCTTGCAGGATTTCTCGTATTCCCATTAAACAACCATGGAGACTAGGGCTAAAAGATATGATTTTCCCTTTACACAGCCGATCAATATTAGAGTTGTGGTTTGAGTTATTATATGTCTGGCTTGAGTTATTGTATGTCTGGCTCCAAAACCAATACTCTTGTCATTGTGCCCCTTGCTTTCCTGCACCACACTACTCTGTTTTATTTTATTATATTTTATTGATTATATTGTTACAATAGTTCCAATTTTTACCCCTTTACTCCTCTCCACCCAGCACCCCCTCCCCCAGCAATCCCCCCAAGTCTGTGTCCATGGTTCGTACATACAAGCTCTCCCACTTCTGCCTTTCATATATTCTTCTTTTTTTAATAAATAAATGATTAATTAATTATTTTAACAATAAAAAATAACAATCCCTCCCTCTCAGATATTAAGACCCTTTATAATCTTATAAAGGACAATGGGCGAAGGTCTCAAGCTCCTCTAGCTGCCTCAAGCTGGACATGGTTGTTGTCCTACCTACGCTTGGGTCCAGAAAACCCTAATAATAGTGGGGGTGTGGAGGGGAGTGTGGCCTTCCCACATGGGGAAGGATCGTGCAGACTCCAGGTCAGTTGGCTGTCCCCGGACAACGGCATGCTTGGTTTAACAGGCTGGCATCCTTCTTGTATTCTGGGGGCAAAAGATTTGACAAAAGGGCTAAAATACATCATTTAATCCATAACCACTAGATGACAAAAGGCAGGGATTAATTTTTCAATGTTCCACATTAGGAAAAAAAAAAAGGGCTTCTTTGGAGGAAGGTGTGCCAGGCACATCTCACCTGTCCAAAACCCTTTTGTCCATTATACTTAGTTTGGGCTGAGGGAAATAGTTTAGGTTCCCCCCCTCTTAGATCTCTGGGCCCTTTCGGTCCAAGCCATTAAGATAGAAAAGAGAAACCAATTTTAAAGTGAAGCCCACAGACCACCCCGTTCTTCACCAACCCAGCCACTTAATTCAGCCAAACCATTGAGTCTCAGGAGGCAGCGCTGCAGACAGGATTAAATGAGGCCTATACATACAGACAATCACTCAGGTAATGAGATCATAGACTTATGCCCTTTGCAAACAGAAAACACATGTTAATTTATGTATCATAAGCCACAAACAAGTCTCTAAATCTGTAAGACTGTCTTTCTGGAAAGACATCCAGTTGCAAGGCATTTGACATTCTTCTTGCCTGTAACTTAAATATCTTTGATGATACCACAGACATAGTTTAACTTTCAAGTGAAAACATATTTTAAATGAAAAGAGACTTTAAAGACAGTTAGCTGAACTACTTTATAGTCTACCACTGATCATTGTGATTTTCCTTGAATCACATTTTTTTCTCCCTAAGATTACCCTCTTTGTCATTAAAGGGACTGCATTAAGTCCATTTTTAATTTATCCTGTTCATTTGCATAAACACAACAAGATCAGAAAATGATCACTTATGATCTTTAGTTCTTCTTTGCTGGAACTTATCCAAGGAACATTTAGGGTGACCTTCAGTCTGCCCTTCAGGGCACAGAAGCAGAACCACATACCTGGCATTCAGCCTTGCCTGTACACACCTGTATTTTCTAAGTCCTTCTGGTTTTCCATTAGGCCTTAAGGTCCCTTCTAGCCATCTTTCAGGAAAACAACCTTCATTCCTTCCCTGGAAAGATTGCTGTGGACCGCACAACTAACCACGGTACCAGGCCTTTTATCTCGTGGACTTTTATTTCCTTTGAAAGTCATTCCCAGTTCCTCAGGCCTTTTTGGTAACAACCAGAGCCCAAACATGTCTCCTTTAGGCATGACATTCCGGTCAATATCTTGGTCAAAAAGAAAACCTCTATTAACAACTGGTCTTATTAGTTTTATGCAAATAAACTTATGTCATTACTTACTTCTTTAGAATGCCAAACTCTGGAAGGATCAGATAGAGAGAAAAATATACAGTGTGAAGGAAAATCCTTGTCCTTCTAATATTCATTGAACTGGCATTTTCATTCTGTTTTAAGCAGAGTACATCTTTTTAAAGTGCCCATTTCCAATAATTATGTGTCTCCATAATCCATCACGTAGCAATGTGAGATTGTACATCTGTTGGAAGTAGGAAAATAGGACAGGAAAGGCTTAAGGAGGATGCTGCACCTTAGCTGGGCCTTTAAAAATGAAAGCAAGTGAAAAGAATTTTCACATATAAAGCTGAAGGGAAAGAATATTTCTGAAATGGCTACAATGTTCATAAAAGCATGAAATATGCAGGGGTCAAATGTATGGATTTTGGAATGAAAAAAACTAAGTTCAAATCCCAGCTCTGTCACCTACTAGCTGCATTCAATACCCTTATATTAATGTCAACTTTCTATTCACACCCTGTCCCATTCATCCATCCAGTGTGCTAGTGTCAGCTTGTTCTGGCTTGCAAGAACAAACTGTGCACATGTCTTCCCAACTCTGAGTTCAGTGACCTTACATATGTAGTTGGAAATAAATCACGGTGGGAATATTTGCACCATAGAAATTGGTAAATGCTACAAATCATAGTTCTTTTTATTCTTTTACAGAGATGGTTAAACATTTACCAATACACCTCTGCACAAACCCTCCAAGGATGGAGCCAGGACATACCCAATTTTTTTTTCAAAAACTCCACATTAATTCTGTAGTCTGGCCATTCACAAATATTCCTGAGGCAGTAGATTTCAAACTTAAGTGTGCATCAGAATAACTGAAGCGGAGTTTGCTAATATATTTGTTCATATATGCTATTATTGAATCCCATTCCTAAAATTGTAATTAGCCCGAAGCAGAGTTCAGGAATCTATATTGTTACAAGATCTCTCTGTCCACCTAATATTCTGTTAGAGTTTATCTAAAGCGTTTTGTCTCATCTCAAGTATACAGGCACTGCAGGCAATGGAGGCATAGCAAAATGCAGGGCTCTCTGCCCATGTCAATCACAGACATCTGAGAAATGAACAAAATCACTTGAATTTCTCACCAGGTTTTCTGTTATTACCATGGGACAACTAATTGATTAAGCAGTTAGAAAGAAACCTTTTATGTTAATGAAGGTAGCAGGAAAAAAAAAAAGCACAAGAACAAGAAGCACAAAGTAAAAGAGAGTTTACCATTTAGGCAGGTTGATTTCTTCCAGCCACTTCCCTCCCCCAATCATGCACTATTGTATGTGAATAATGTACCAGAGAAAAGTACTGGAAAAATAAGAATTTAGGAAGGATCATGATCTAGTCTTGAAAAAGAACTATGGTTGGAGGGTGGGATGGAAATGAAAGTAAAGAGGTAGAGAAATATAGTAGGTAAGCAGGTAGGTTCTGGAATCAAACTGTCTGGGTTTAAATATCTGTCCTGCCACTTATTAGTGGTGTGACCACAAGCAGTCTATTTATTAAATCTGCACTACACATTACCTATCCTGTAAAATGAGGTTATTATTGGCATCTACGTCCTGGGATTGTCATGAAGATTACATAAATTAATATTTGTAAAGTGCTTAGAACAGCACCTGGTACATAAAAAACACTATATATGTTTTTTAAATAAATAAATGGCCAGTCCAAAAGGAAAATATTCCTGAGGGCTATGTGCCAGAAATTATTTCCATTGCTATGTCAGAGTATACCTACTTGCTTAATGAAAATAAAATTGGTGGGTGAGTAGTGCAACATGGATTCCTTCTGCCAAAACCTCATTTACTTGGGAATAGAAACCACTGTGATTCTTTTATGTGACCAATGTGAGAGCTTGCCTGCTATGGAGGTGACATATGAGTGAGTGGAAAGCAAAAACACCCCTGCTGCTGGTGGCTGAAGTAGTTGTATGAAAAAATCTGAAAGGTTTGCAATTATTTGTGTAATATACATAATGAAATTCTCCAAGTTAATTTGATGTTACCCAAAGTACAGAATTGCATCATGCCATGTTTCTACTGGCATGATCCTTAGTCATACTGTGTTTCCCTGACTCCCCAGAAGTCTCTGTCTACACCTACTGGCTGTGACAATAAGCACTAATTCTGGGTTCCACAACCTCAGGACATGTGGAAAACAAGGCGCAGACCAAGAAGAGCATATAGCTTATTAACATATATGAAAAACTGAGTTCTAAAAGAAAAAAAAAAGAAAATAGAACAGTTTTACCAAGAACGTCCAAAGAGTGACTTGTCTGTGATTTCCAGAAATTATGTCTTCACTTACATAATTCATCACTTGAAGAGGAAGATAAAATTGTAAATCTCCATTAGGAAAAATGAGCATTAAGTTATACTCTCAATAACTTAGGTCAGATATAAAGAAGAACTTCCTGAGAGAAAAGAGTAATGCACACTACTATGAATTATAGGACAGGGCAGAGAGAAGCTGAAAGAGCTTATTCAAGTAGTTTTTAACCCAGGACGGGGCATGCTAAGATAATTCCAATGTAGCTTTTCCTAGAAGGTAGAAAATGAATTAAATGTCACCTCAAGATCTCTTCCTTTGAGTATAAAATAACTGGAAATATCCACAGAAATAGCCCGAAGTTACCCACAGGCATCCCAGGGACCTAAGGATGCAGAGCTGGGGGCTATGACATCCCTGACACAGATTACACACAAGATGCTGTCTCACAGGGAGACAAAGGTGGCAAGCACCTTAGCCCATCCATAGTTTACCCTTTTGTCTTTAAACCATCTGTCTCATTTAGGATAATCAGGTTCAAGTTAGATTAGATTGCAGCAAGTAACTAGGATTTTTTAAAGTAGATCATATAAAACACATCTAAGGAAACTCAATGATAATTGCATTATCTCTGGCACACTGTCAGGGAATAATCTGTATTGTGTTAGGTGGTAGAATGATGCCAAAAAAAGCTATCTAAAATGCAAACCCAGTTGTGTTAGTCAATCAGTCATTGCTTTAAAAATGCACTAAAAAGCTGAATAGTTTTGCATTTATAATTCTAGTTTCCCTTCTTTACCAACAGTGAGGAGACCTGAATACAATTAACAAGTGACAGGTTGCACAGGAAGAAAAATATCCTTGTGATGAAAATATCATCTCCTGACCCTTCTTCCTTTTTCCCACACCCAATTCAGGCTGTTAGCAAAATGTCAGGCAGAAGGAGCAGTGTTCAGTATCCTGTGCACACTTCAGCCACTGCTGAGACTTGTCCATAATTCTGTATTCATAATGCATTAATACTTGTATCGTAATATGTTCAGTCTGGACTAAATGATGGTGAAAACATTATTAAAGATTTTCCTCCACACTCCTCTACTACTTCTTCTGCTGACAACTAACTGGAAATCCCAAAATAACTGTTATCAGTACACTAGGGCCAGGGGACCTCCTTGCAGATCATATGGTATCAACCCCATTCAGTGTTTCTTTGACTAGATGCTAACAAATAACAGGAATATCTTTACTATTAAAGATGATATAAGAAGCATGCTCCACTTGTGTTATCTGTTCAAGCTGAGCCTACTTCTTACTCCAGAAGTCTGCAGCTCAGTTGATCTTCCAGACTTCATAATGTGTTTCCCATCCCTAGGTGTAAGAGTACCCACTATAATGGGTTGGGTGGAAGGAGAGATGGGGATTTCTGGAGAGACAGTAAAAATCTTATTGTTTGTTTCCAAAACAACACGGGGAGAATATTGTATTCCTATCAATTTTTTTTTCCAGCCATGACTACAGATTTCATGGGTAAGGTTACATACAGTCAAGAAAAAATTTAAGGCCTTGATTCCTTGAGATACTACAGAGTTCCCAGTGATATTTTAGAACTCACCTTCCACTGAGAAATGAGCTCTTTCTTTTTACAAGAATCTTGTAAGGGAGTGAGAGAAAAATGAGCACAGAATGAACCCAAGAAAAGCTTAAAATCTTTTATTATTTCACACTCATTGTTTATGTTGTCTAGTACACAACAAAAAACAAGAAGACTGAGGCCTTATTTTCAAAACAATCTCAGAATCTCACAGGAATTATGACCAACTGAATAGTGAAAATAACTGAATGGCCTTAAATGAGGTCAGTTCAACCCAAGAGATGACATAGTAAGGAAATCATATCTGTGATTTTGACAGTCCATTGTTCCTTCCTTTGGCAATACCCCTAATTCTCTTCAGAAAATAACTCCACAATTCTCAGTTTACATGGTTTAAATGAGGCTGATCTCATTCCCCTGACTTCATCGAAAAGCAGGTAACCCTAGCCTGGCCAATAAGAGTAAATCTTAAGATATTAAGTGAAATTACTGGAAAAAGAGTGTTTCCCTACTAACATTACCAAGCTAGTAGGATATAAATATAGAGTTGTCCATGCCCACCTTTCTCAGCATTTGGAAAAAATTGGCTAAGAACAACACTAACATAGAGAAAAACAGGACCAAGGGATAGAAACAAATTACTTACGATCTGTATGGAACACCTTGATCCAACTATATCTGATACCAAAGACAGCCTTGAATTGTTTACTAATATAAGTCAATTTTTCTTCCAAACCATTCTGTTTTTTTTTTTCTTCTTATGCACACTGAAAAAGTCCTGATTAATAAAAAATCAAACCATTTTACCTGTTATTTGGAGAGCACCTTGGGGTCATTTTGAATCCAATTAACTGAATGATTCCTGGCTTTACTATTAATAGCATCACCATTGCCTCAATTGGGCCATGGGTTCAACTTGACTAGAGTCTTTTTAAAAATATATGAAACCGTATGTTCATATCAGCATTATTTAAATAACCAAGATCTGGAAATAGCCCAAGTGTCCATAAGTAGATGAGTGGATAAAAATGTAGTGATATATTTACACAATAGAATACTACATGGCTGTAAAAAAAGAAGAAACTCTTTCTTTTTCTGACAACATGTATGGACCTGGAATATTATGCTAAGTGAAATAAGCCAGTCAGAGAAAGACAAATACCGTATAATCTCACTCATATGTGGAATCTAATGAACAAAATAAGCCAATGAACAAAACAGAAACAGAGATATGGATACATGAAAAAGACTGACAGATTTCAGAGGGGAGGGGGACGTGAGGACTGGATGAAAGAAGGTGAAGGAATTAGTCCAAGAACATATATACATAACCATAGACACAGACAACAATGTGGTGATGGCCAAAGGGGAAAGGGAGAGTGACAGCAGGGTGGGGGAGGGCAAAGGAAGAGTGAGGATGAGGACATATATAATACTATCAAGTATAAAAATAAATTTAAAAAATAAAATTAATTTAAAAATGTATTTTACACATAACATACAAAGATAAAACTTCTGAATTTTTACAACAGCAGAGAATATATACAATTATGGTATAACATGCTTAGTTTGTATAGTCTCATTCTTTTGCTATTTTGCCAATTACTTTATAAAAGATATTTAATGTTATTAGTTGAATTTAAACTTATATTTAATGAGCATATTTAATTACATTTTCAGCCATCCTTTTTTTAAAAATTTTATTGTTTTTTACTTACAGTTGTCCCAGCTTTTCCCTCATTTCTATCCATATTTTTGATTCTCTACTCTCCAGTATTAAAATTGTCAGAACTTAATCTTCGTATTTGCTGTAAATGTACCTTTCCTTTTTGTTGTTTTTATTTTTACAGTATTTTTATATATTTTCTCTGCATCTTTTTAAAATTTTTAAAAATTTATTTTCAGCGAGAGGGGAAAGGAAAGAGAAAGAGAGGGAGAGAAACATCAATGTATGGTTGCCTCTCATGCGCTCCCAAGTGGGGACCTGGCCCACAACCCAGGCATGTGCCCTGACTGGGAATCAAACAGGCAACCCTTTGGATTGCAGGGTGGTGCTCAATCCACTGAACCACACCAGTCAGGATCCTTGTTGCATCTTTACTGCAGAATTCAGTCTGTACCACTTCTATGTTTTGAAATCATCTACTTTTACTTTGCGACCTAATGTGTAATCAATTTTTATAAATTTTGCATAAGCACTTAAAATATGATGTAGTGTTTGTTTTCAGAGGCCAAAGTTTAATATATGTAACTAATAAATTTATCTCATCTTTTTCTATATATAAAATACTATGGGCCAACAAGGACAAATATTTTTAAAATCAGCAATACAATCTAGACTAGAAAAGCAATTGGACTTTACTCTTAGTTAGACAAGTTACTATTTGTTATAGGATTACTTAAACATTCAATTATGTCCTAGAAAAAAATTCCAAGACAGTGAAACAAAGAAAGAAAAACTGAAAAAGAATGAAGAGGTTTTACGAGAGCTGCAGAACAAAATAAAACATAATAAGATCTATATCATAGGAATACCAGAAGGAGAAGAAGAGGAGCAAGGGATAGAAAACCTCTTTGAAAAACTAATGACAGAAAACTTTCCTAACTTGATGAGAGAAAAAGTTATGCAAGTTCAGGAAGCACAGAGGGTCCCAATGAAGATGAACCCCAACAGGCACACTTCAAGACACATCATAATTAAAATGGCAACATCAAAAGACAGAGAGAATCCCAAAAGCAGCAAGACAGAAACAGCTAATAACATAAAGAGAACTCCGATAGGCTATCATCAGATTTCTCAACAGAAACACTAAAAACCAGAAGGAAATGGCAAAAAATATTCCAAGCAATGAAAAACAAAGGCCAACAACCAAGAATACTCTATCCAGCAAGGCTCTCATTCAAAATGGAAGGTGAAATAAGGAGTTTCCAAGACAAAAGAAGGCTAAAAGAATACATTTCCACCAAATCAGAATTACAAAAGATGCTAAAGGTTCTGCAATAAGACAAAGAAGAAACAGAGAGAGAAAAAGAGGAACACAAGTACAAAGGAAGGAAAAGGAAGATGGCGGAGGAGTGAGGGAAGGCTCCACTCTCAGGCTCCCGAGACCCGTCTGTAGTTTGGACTAATTGCAGACAGAACATCTCAGTGAGCAGCTGGACACTGGCAGGAGTCGAGCCTTGGCACTGCTGGATTAGAGAAAAACCATCTGGGAACAACCTGTTTAGTGAGGATAGTGAAAGAAGAAAAAGGGATGAAATGGGATTCCTGACTGGGGTGGCTGCCTGAGCTGTGGCTGAAATAACACAAAGGCTTTTTGGCGACCACAGGCTTCCCCAGAGGGAAGTCAGGAGGAAAGCAGATCTCTGCCGGCTGGCAGAGACAGGACTCGACCAGGCGGCATAGGCGCTGAAAGACGGGAGACAGCGTCCTGCTGAGCAAGTGAAATCGTATTTTTTCTTCTTTATATTTTTCTCTTGTGAACTGCGGAGAGGGGGGTAAAGTTTGGGGGTGAAAGTACATTCTTGAGGAGCACAGGTGCAGAAGTGCGCACACTCAATCCCCAACCCTCCCTTTGGGTCGCAGGTGCACATAGGAAAGTGCCCTCATTCACTGGCCCAGGTACGCAGGGCCAAGAGTCCAGGGGCCCATCAGACACACCCCAAAAAACATAAGATCAGTGCCCAAATGGGCGCAGAGAGGAACCTCTGGATACACAGAAGACTGTGCGCAGTCACCCCTGGCCAGCTACAGTGGGAGACAGGCCCAAGCACAAAGCATTCGCTCAGGCTCGGCTCGTGCCTGCCCAGGCGGATGCAGGAATGGTGGGCGGCTGTGGCGCCAGAACAGCACGCAGCAACGACTCACAGACAATCACCCGGAGCTCTGCACGGAGGCTAGCTCCCCAGCTGCCTTGGGCGAGCAGGGGCGCGCAAGTGCAAAAATACCTCGACGACATCAATAGGCATCGATCACTCACTTCCACTGTACACAAGTGTCTGGGGTCCAGCAGTGGCAGGCAAGAGACCAACTCCTGGAGCACAGTGCAGCAGACCTGAGGCTAAATCCCTGGCCACTTTGGGAAACTCCTGGAGGAATGCATGACAGGCCTGAGGCAAGCTCTCGGGCCACCTTACCCACTCACAGGCATGCCTGCAAAGACACCTTGGCTACCTCCAACAGACACTGAAGGAACGCGCCGTGTGGGGGGCCACTGTTGCAAGGAACAGGAACCTCTGACCCACCTCATTAGACGAGCTGTGGATACAGAAAAACAAGACAAAACACAAAAACTGAACTGACCTCTCCACAAAAAAATTCAAGATAAAGTGGATAGAGTGACTCTCAGTCAACTAGCTAGAAGGTAGATCTTAACAAAAAAAATCTGAAATATAACCAGACAGCATAAACAAACGATATAAAAGGTACCCCAAGAACATCAGGCTCAGGAGATCAAAGAGACTGCACCACAGAAACCCCCAGATCTACCATAAAAAATCTCATACCACAAAGGTGGGAAGTCAAAGCAGACAAATCCAAATAACAAAAACAAACAAGAAGAATCCAACATGGTAAGATGCAGAAACAACCTCTCAATGAAAAGAAAAGAGGAATCCTCAGAAAGAGAGGTAGATGGAATAGACATAGCCCAAATGTCAGACATGGAATTCAAAACAATGGTGATGAAGAAGCTCAATATGCTCGACAACCTCAAAAACAGCTATGACAACCTCCAAGGAAGTTACGAACAGCTCCAAGAAAATTACAGGGAACTTGCAGAGAACTACACCAGCACAAAAAAAAAAAAAAAAACCATAGAAACTATCAACAAGAACCAGGAAGAAATGAAGAATGCAATCTCTGAACTGAAAAACACAGTAGAATCACTCAAAAGCAAACTAAACGAAGCAGAGGATCAGATTAGTGAGTTAGAGGATAATGTAGGAAATAATTCTCAAATGATACAGCAAAATGAAAAGCGATTGAAAAAATATGAACAAGATGTAAGGGAATTACAGGATAGCATGAGAAAAAATAATTTAAGGATCATCGGAATACGAGAGGGAGAAGAAAAGGAGCATGGAATTGAAAATCTGATAGGAGAAATAGTGACAGAAAATTTTCTGAACCTGATGAGAGAAAAAGTTATGCAAGTCCAGGAAGCACTGAGAATTCCAATTAAGAGGAACTCCCAAAAACCCACTCCAAGGCACATCATAGTTAAAATGGCAACATTCCAAGACAAAGAGAGAATCTTCAAAGCAGCAAGAGAAAAACAGCAAATAACTTACAAGGGAGCTCCAATAAAGCTATCGACCGATTTCTCAACAGAAACATTACAAGCCAGAAGGGAATGGTCAAAAATATTTCAAGCAATGAAAAACAAAGGCCTACAACCAAGAATACTCTACCCAGCAAGGCTCTCATTCAAAATAGAAGGTGAAATAAGGAGTTTCTCAGACAAAGGAAGACTAAAAGAATAGATCTCCACAAAACCAGCATAGCAAGAGATGCTAAAGGGAATATTCTAAGAAAAAGTAAGAGAAAAAACAAAAAAAGAGTAGAGGAACAGAGATACAAAAGGGAAATGAATAAATACATGTCAATAATGACGTTAAATGTAAATGGATTTAATGCTCCCATTAAAAGACATAGGGTAACGGAATGGATAAGAAAACAGGACCCACATATTTGCTGTCTACAAGAAACACACCTCAAAACAAAAGATTTACATAGACTGAAAGTAAAGGGATATAAAAAAATATTCCAAGTAAATGGAGCTGAAAAAAAGTTGGGGTAGCAGTCTTCATATCAAACAAAATGGATTCGAAAGCAAGGGCAATAAAAAGAGACAAAGAAGGATATTTCATAATACTTAAAGGAACAATCCATCAAGAAGATATAACACTGATAAACATATATGCACCCAACATAGGAGCACCCAAATACATAAAACAAATACTAGAAGACCACAAGAAGAATATTAACAACAACACACTTATAGTAGGGGACTTCAACACTCCATTATCAACAATAGACAGATCATCCAAGCAAAGAAACAAAAGGATGTACAGGCATTGAACAACACACTAAACCACATGGACTTAACTGATATATATATAGAACTTTTCACCCCAAAGAGGCAAAATGTACATTCTTTTCAAAGGCACATGGGACATTTTCAAAGATAGACCACATAATAGGACAGAAAACAAGCCTCAACAAATTCAATAAAATTGGAATCATATCAAGCATCTTTTCAGACCACAATGCCTTGAAACTAAAAATCAAAGACACCCAAAATCATGGAGAATGAATAACACGTTATTAAATGATGAATGGGTTAACAATGACATCAAAGAAGAAATCAAGAAATTTATAGAAACTAATGACAATGAACACACAACAGCCCCAAACCTATGGGACACAGAAAAAGCAGTCTTAAGAGGGAAGTTCATAGCAATACAGGTATATCTGAAAAGATTAGAAAAATCTCAAATAAAAAATCTAATCCTAAAGCTACAAGAACTAGAACAACACAACAAACAAAGCCTAAGGCAAGAAGAAGAAGGAAATCATCAAGAGCAAAGCAGAATTAAATGACATAGAAACTAAACAAACAATCAAAAAAGTCTACAAAACAAGGAACTGGTTCTTTGAAAAAAATAAACAAAATCAAGAAGCCTTTAGCCAGGCTCATCAAGAAAAAAAGAGAGAATCCCCAAATAAACAAAATCAGAAACAAAAGAGGAGAAATCACGACTGATACCTCAGAAATACAAACAATTAGAAGAAATTACTACAAACAACTGTATGGCTAGAAATTTGACAACCTAGAAGAAATGGAAAGATTTCTAGAAACATATAACCTTCCAAAACTGAATCAAGAAGAAATAGAAGGTCTCAAAAGACCAATAACAAAGAAGGAAAATGAAACAGTAATCAAAAATCTCCTTGCACACAAAAGCCCTGGACCGGATGGCTTCACAGGCGAATTTTACAAAACATTTAGGGAAGAAGTAACTCCTACCCTCCTCAAACTATTCCAGAAAATCCTAGAAGAGTGATAAATCCCAAACTCTTTCTATGAAGCCAGTATTACCCTAATCCCCAAACCAGGTCAAGACACAGCAAAGAAAGAAAACTACAGGCCAATATCACTGATGAACATAGATGCTAAAATCCTCAATAAAATTTTGGCAAACAGGATCCAAAAATACATCAAAAAGATCATACACCATGATCAAGGGGGATTCATCCCAGGGATGCAAGAATGGTTTAATATTCACAAATCAATAAATATAATACATAACCTAAACAAGATGAAAGACAAAAATCACATGATCATATCTATAGATGCAGAAAAAGCATTTGATAAAGTACAACATCCACTTATGATGAAAACACTCAGAAAAATGGGTATAGAGGGAGCATACCTTAACATAATTAAGGCTATATATGAGAAGCCTGAAGCCAACATCATACTCAATGGACAAAAACTGAAAGCATTCCCCCTGAAATCAGGAACTAGACAAGGCTGTCCACTCACCCCACTTCTATTCAACATAGTGTCGGAAGTCCTAGCCACAGCAATCAGACAAGACAAAGAAATAAAAGGTATCCAATATTGGGAAAGAAGAAGTAAAACTATCACTATTTGCAGATTACATGATAGTATACCAAGAGAACCCTATGAACTTCACTAAAAGACTACTCGATATAATAAGTGAATTTGGAAAAATAACAGGGTGCAAAATAAATATACAGAAATCTAAGGCATTTCTGTACACTAACAATAAAATATGAGACAGAGACAAAAAAGAAAATACCATTTACTATAGCAACATGAAAAATAAAGTACCTAGGAGTAAACTGAACCAAAGAGATAAAAGACATGTACTCTGAAAATTACAGAACATTGAAGAAAAAAATTAAGGAAGATGCAAATAAATGGAAGCAAATACCATGTTCTTGGACGGAAAGAATCAACATCATCAAAATGGCCATACTACCCAAAGCAATTTACAGATTCAGTGCAATCCCTATTAAAATACGAATGACATATTACACTCACCTAGAACAAATACTCCAAAAATTCATATGGAACCAAAAAAGACCCTGAATAGCAAAAGCAATCTTGAAACAGAAGAACATAGCAGGAAGAATCACGATACCAGACATCAAACAATACTACAAAGCCACTGTGATCAAAACAGACTGGTAATGGCATAAGAACAGACATATAGATCAGTGGAACAGAATAAAGAGCCCAGAAATAAACCCAGGCTTCTATGGTAAACTAATATTTGATAAAGGAGGAAGGAACATAAAATGGAGTGAGAAGAGCCTCTTTAACAAATGGTTCTGGGGGAACTGGACAGGGACGTGCAAAAAAATGAAACTAGACCACCAACTTACACCACACACGAGAATAAACTCAAGATGGATTAAAGACTTAAATGTAAGCCATGATACCATAAAAGTCCTAGAGGAAAACATAGGCAGGAAAATTTCAGATATCCCACGTAACAATATCTTCAGGGATACATCTCCTAAGGCAAGAGAAATAAAGAAAAAAACAAACAAATGGGACTACATCAAACTAAAATGTTCCTGCTCAGCAAAAGAAAACATCAGCAAGATGAAAAGGAAACCAACCATATGGGAAAACATATTTACCAATGATATCACAGACAGGGGACTGATCTCCAAAATATATAAAGAGCTTATACGACTCAACATTAAGAAAACAAACAACCCAATTAAAAAATGGGCAAAGGACCTGAACAAACACTTTTCCGAAGAGGACATACAGAAGGTCCATAGGCACATGAAAAAATGTTCAACATCATTGGCCATTAGAGAGATGCAAGTAAAAACCACAATGAGATACCACTTTACACCTGTCAGAATGGCCATCATCAACCAATCAACAAACAACAAATGCTGGCGAGGATGTGGAGAAACAGGAACCCTACTGCACTGTTGGTGGGAATGCAGACTAGTGCAGCCACTTTGGAAAACAGTATGGAATTACCTCAAAAAACTAAAAATTGAACTGCCTTTTGAACCAGCGATTCCACTGCTAGGATTATACCCGAGAAATCCTAAAACCCTAATTCAAAAAAACCTGTGCACCCCTATGTTCATAGCAGCACTGTTTAAAATAGTTAAGTGCTGAAAACAGCTTAAGTGCCCATGTGTATGTAGATTAGTGGATCAAAAAACTGTGGTACATTTACACAATGGAATACTATGTAGCAGAAAGAAAGAAGGAACTCCTGCCATTTCCGACAACATGGATGAAACTGGAGAGAATTATGCTTAGTGAAATAAGCCAGGCAAAGAAAGCAAAATACCCTATGATATCACCTAATACAGGAAACTAAAGAGCAACACAAACAAACGAACTGAAAAGGCAAAGACTAGAATAGTAGTCAGTAGGGGGGAGAGGGAGGGCGAGAAGGGGGATAAGTAAGAGAAGGGTCTAGTCAAGGAAGGTGTATCAATGACTCATGGACATGGACAATGGGGAGGGATATGATTGTGGGAGAAGGGATGGCTGGGTGGGGGGAGCAATGGGGGAAAAATGGGACAACTGTAATTGAAAAACCAAAAAATTAAAGGAAATAAAAATAAAAAAGAAGTACAAAGGCAGAAGATGACAATAAATAAACACCTATCAATAAAAACCTTAAATATAAATTGATTAAATGCACCAATAAAATGACATAGGGCAGCTGAATGGATTAAAAAGCATAATCCACATATACGCTGTCTACAACAGACCCACCTTAGAACAAAAGATCTACACAGACTGAAAGTGAAGGGATGAAAAAAAGTATTTCAAGCAAATGAATATGGAAAAAAAGCTGGGGTAGCAAAACTTATATCAGACAAAACAGATTTCACAGCAAAGGCCATAAAAATAGACAAAGAAGGAAATTTCATAATACTTAAGAAGAAAATCCATGAACAAAATATAACCCTTGTAAACATATATGCACCCAACATAGGAGCACCCAAATATGTAAGGAAAATTTTGAAAGACTTCAGGAAGGATATAAGCAGCAACACACTCATACTAGGGAAATTTAACACCCCGTTGCCAACAACACACAGATCTTCGAAGCAAAGAAACACCAAGGATATTGAGGCATTGAACAACACTCTACATCAAATGGACTTAGTTAATATACATAAAACTTTAAACTGCAAAAAAGCAAAATATACATTATTTTCAATTGCACATGGAACATTCTCAGAGGTAAACCACATGGTAGGACACAAAGCAAGCCTCAACAAATTCAACAAAATTGAAATTATATCAAGCATCCTCTAAGATCACAATAACTTGAAATTGGAAATCGTCGTCGGCAGCTGTCCGTCTCGAGAGACGATGGTGTAGCTTCTTAAGAGTCTATCTGCACCGCCAAGAATGGCTGTGCAGTCCGACTCGGGAGTGACACGGTATCTGTCTCCTCCCGTGTTGAATCGACATCTTACGATGACACTGGAGTGTCCTCTCCAGTGAAGCTGAAGCTACAGAGCCTGGGCAGGGTGATATGGAGGGTCTCCTGTTGCCCATGCAGCAGACCCCCCCTCTCTTCGCAGCTGAAGGGACCAAGGGAAAGACGGAGTCAATACAGCTTGGCTTCAGGTGCACCGCAGGAGTTGCCGGTGTTGACTACAACGTCAAACCGCCTTAGGGACTCCGGCTCCGGATTTTCTGTCGGGGTTTACTCCCTTAGCCTTTCCCCTGAAGAGTTATGCCGCAAGGCAGCGGAGGTTTTTTGGAGTCAGAGTTTTCCTTCTCTGATGTGCCCTGACTGGAAGATCGAACCAGCGACACTTAGCTCGCAGGCCGATGCTCAATCCACTGAGCCAAACCAGCCAGGGCTGATGAAATTGGAAATCAACCTAAAGTAAAAAACTCAAAAACAGACAAACGCATAGAGAAGAAATCACATGCTACTAAATAATGAATGGGTTAACAATGACATCAAAGAAGAAATCAAAAAATTTTCTGGAAACAAATGATAATGAATGCCCAGCAACCCAAAAACTATAGGATACAGTGAAAGCAGTCCTGAGAGGAAAATTCATACCAATATATGTCTACCTAAAAAGGATAAAAGAATCTCTAATAAAAACTCTAACTGTACAGCTACAAGAACTAAAATAACAACAAACGAAGCCCAGAATTAGTATAAGGAAGGAAATCATCAAGATCGTGCAGAATTAAATGACATAGAGGCTAAACAAATAATTCAAAAGATAAATAAAACTAGAAGCAGTTTCCTTAAAAAGATAAGTAACATTGACAAGCATTTAACCAGGCCCATCAATAAAAAAAGAGGACCTAAAAAAAATAAATCAGAAATAATAGAGGAGAAAACACAACCGATGGAACAGAAGTACAAAGGATTGTAAGAAATGACTATGAACAACTGTGTCATAAAAAATTTGACATCAAGATTAAATGGAAAAATTTCTGGAAATATATAATCTTCCAAAACTGAATCAAGAAGAAGCATAAAGCCTGAACAGACCAATAACAACTAGTGAAAATGAAGCAGTAATCAAAAAACTCCCAGCACACAAAAGCCCTTGACTGGATGGATTCACAGGCAAATTTTACAAAACATTTAGGAAAGAATTAACTCCTATCCTTCTTAAACCATTCCAAAGAATCCAAAAAGAGGGGAGACTCACAAACTCTTTCTATGAAGCCAATATTACTCTAATTCTAAAATCAAGTTAAGACACAACAAAGAAAGAAAACTACAGCCCAATATCGTTGATGAACATAGGAGCTAAAATCCTGAACAAAATATGGCCTGCTGGATCCAGCAACACATTAAGAAGACCATACACCACGATCAAGGGGAATTCATCCCAGGGATGGAAGGATGGTTTAATATTTGCAAATCAAAAAACATAATACACCACATAAGTAAAATGAAAGAAAAATACCACATGATCATATTAATAGATGCTGAAAAAGCATTTGGTAAAGAACAACACATATTTATGATGAAAAAACTCAACAAACTGGAAATACAGGGAGCATACCTCAATATAATAAAGGCGATATATGAGAAACCTGAAAAAAAATCATACTCAATGGGCAAAAACTGAAAGCATTTCTCCTAAGATCAGGAACAAGACAAGGATGTCCTCCTAAGATCAGGAACAAGACAAGGATGCCCACTCTCTCCACTCCTATTCAACATAGCCTTGGAAGTTCTAGCCACAGCAACCAGACAAGAAAGAGGGGAAAAAAAAAGGTATCCAAATTGGAAAAGAGGAAGTAAAACTGTCATTATTTGCAGATGAAGTGGTAGTGTACATAGAAACCCTATAAACACCACGAAAAAACTACTCAACCTAATAAGTGAATTTGGTAAAATAGCAGGGTACAAAGTCAATATTCAAGAATCGAAGACATTTCTGTACACCAACAATAAAATCTCAGACATAGAAACTAGAAAAAAAAATCCCATTTACTACAGCAACAACAAAAAAATAATCTACCTTGGAATAAACTTAACCAAGGAGGTAAAAGACTTGTGCTAAGAAAACTGCATAACACTGAACATATAATTAAGGAAGATACAAATAAACAGGAGCATATACCATGTTCTTGGATAGGAAGAATCAACATCATCAAAATTTCCATATTACCCAAAGCAATTTATAGATTCAATGCAATCCCTATTAAAATATCAGTGACATATATTACAGACCTAGAACAAATATTTGAAAATTTATATGGAACCTAAAAAGACCTCGAATAGCCACAGCATTCTTGAGGAAGAAGAACACAGTAGGAGGAATAACAATACTTGATACCAAACTATATTACAAGGCCACGGTCATCAGAAAAAGTTTGGCACTCGCATTAAAATAGACCTATAGATCAATGGAACAGAACTAGGAACTCAGAACTAAACCCAGGTCTATATGGTCAACTAATATTTGAAAGAGGGGGAAGGAACATGAAATGAAGTGTAAAGAGGTTCTTCAACAACTGGTGTTGGGAGAATTTGGAAGGGACTTGCGAAAAAATGAAACAGATCACCAAATTACACCATACATCAGAATAAACTCAAGATGGATCAAAGACTTAAATGTAAGCCGTGACATCATAGAAGTCCTAGAGAAAAAGGGCAGGATATTTTCAGATATCCCATGTAACAATATCTTCACAGATACATCTCTTAAGGTAAGAGAAATAAAGGAAAAAATAAACAAATGGGACTACATCAAACTAAAGAGTTTCTGCTCAGCAAAAGAAAACATCAGCAAGATGAAAAGGAAACCAACCATATGGGAAAATATATTTGCCAATGATACCTCAGATAAGAAATTGATCTCCAAAATATATAAAGAACTGATAAGACTCAACACCAAGGAGAAAGTCAACGCAATTAAAAAATGGGCAAAGGACCTGAACAAACACTTCTGCACAGAGGACATACAGAGGGTCCATAAGCATATGAAAGAATGCTCAACATCACTAGCCATCAGAGAGATGCAAATTAAAACCACAATGAGATACCACCTCACACCAGTCAGAATGGCCATCACCAACAAATCAACAAACAACATGTGCTAGTGAGGATATAGAGAAAAGGGCACCCTAGTGCACTGCTGGTGGGACTGCAGACTGGTGAAGCCACTATGGAAAACAGTATGGAATTTCCTCAAAAAAACTAAAATGCAACTGCATTTTGAACCAGCAATTCCATTGCTAGGATTATATCTGAGGAATCCTGAAACACCAATTCAAAAAAACCTATGCATCCCTATGTGCATAGCAGTGCTATTTACAATATCCAAGTGCTGGAAAGAACCTAAGTGCCAATCTGTAAATGAGTGGATCAAAAACTGTGCTACATTTACACAATAGAGTACTATGTAGCAGAAAGAAAGTAGGAACTTCTATCATTAGCAACAACATGGATAGAACTAGAGAGAATTATGCTTAGCGAAATAAGCCAGGCAATGAAAGAAAAATACCATATGATAGCACCTAATACAGGAGACTAATGGATAACACAAACAAAAGACCAAAATTGAACCAGATACATGTAAACAAAGAGTATACTAACAGTAACAGTGGGGAGGGGAGAGGGAGAGAAGGGAGGTAAGAAGGGGAAGGTTCTAGTCAAAGAACATGTATAAATGAGCCATGAACATGGACAACTGCGTGAGGACTGACTGTGGGAGAAGGGATAGTCAGGGTGTGGGGAAGCAATGGGGGAAAAAGTGGGACAAGTGTAATAGAAAAACAAACGAACAAAAATTTTTAGTGGGGAAAAAAATGAAAGCATATAAATTAATAAATGAGCCAGCAAATCCCCCTTTCCCCCTCAAATAATAAACCTCACATGTAGGAAAGTAAGCAAAAGAAAATTTAAAGCATGGAAATGCAATTATAGTGAATATTAGAAGAAGCATTTTCCTTCACATTGTATAATTTTCTTTCTACCTGATCCCTCCAGAATTTGGCATTCTGAAGAAGTAAGTAATGACATAAAGTTCTTTGCATAAAACAAATAATACCTGTTGTTAATAGAGGTTTTGTTGACCTAGACTTTGACTGGAATGTCATGCCTAAATGAGTCCCTGAGGAACTGGGATTGATTTTCTAAGGTAATAACAGCCCATGAGAATAAAGGCCTGGTACCTTGGTTGATTGTGCAGTTCATGGCAATCTTTCCAGGAAAGGAACAATGGTTGCATTCCTGAAAATGGCTAAAAGGGACCTTAAGGCACAATGGAAAATCCAAAGGACTTTGGAAAGACAGGTGTTTGCAGGCAAGGCTCAAGAGCAGGTATGTGGCTCAGCTTCTGTGCCCTGAAAGGAAGACTGAAGGTCACCCTAGAGATCCCTTGTATAAGTTCCAGCAAAGCAGATGTAAAGGTCATATGTGATCATTTGCTGCTCTTGTTATGTTTGTGCAAATGAACAGGATAAATTAAAACTGGACTTGATGCACTCCCTTTAATGACAAGGAGGGTAATCTTAAGGAGAAATTCACGATTCAAGGAAAATCACAATGCTCAGTGGTAGACTATATAGTAGTGCAGCTGTCTTTAGAGTTTATATTCATTTGAAGTTTCTTTTCATTTGAAAGTTAAACTAGGTCTATGACATCATCAAAGATGCTTAATTTACAAGCAAGAAGAATGTCAAATGCCTTGCAACTGGATGTCTTCCCAAAACACAGTTTTGCAGATTTAGAGACTGGTTTGTGGGTTATGTTGCATAAATTAACATGTGTGTTTTGTTTTCATAGGCCATATGCCTATGATCTCATTTCCTGAGTGCTTGTCTGTATGTATAGGCTTCACTTAATCCTGTCTACATCACTGCCTCCTGAGACTCAAAGATTTGGCTGAACTAAGTGGCTGCATTGGTGAAGTATGGCATGGTCTGTGAACTTCACTTTAAAAGTGTTTTCTCTTCTATCATAATGGCTTGGACAGGAAGGGCCCAGAGGTCCAAGAGAGGGGAAACCTAAAATATGCCTCTCAGCTCAAACTAAGTATAGTGAGCAAAAGGGCTTTGGACTGGTGTGACGTGCCTTGCACACTTTCCTTCAAAAAGCCCTCTTTTTTTTTTCTTACCTAATGTGGGACATTGAAAAGTTAATCCCTACCTTTTGTCATTTAGTGGTTATGGATTGAATGATGCCTCTTAAACTTGTTGCCCAATATGTTGCCTCCAGAATACAACAAGGATGCCAGCCTATTAAACCAAGCATGCTGTTGTCTGGGGATAGCCAACTGATCTGGAGTCAGCAAGATCCTTCCCCATGTGGAAATGCCACCCTCCCTTCCATACCCCTACTCTTATTAGGAATTTCTGGACCCAAGTGTAGGTAGGACGATGACCATGCCCAGGTTGAAGCAGCTAGAGGGGCATGAGACCTTTGACCATTGTCCTTTATAAGATTATAAAGGGTCTTAAGTATGAGAGGGGAGAATTGTTACAGAGAAGAGGGTTCCCCCCAAATAAGTAAATAAATAAATACATTTCTTTAAAAAAAAAAGAAAAGTGTACTGTAAGTTGGATGGAACAGAGTCTTAGGTAATCACCATGGTGGGGCAACTGTATGAACCAGGTTGATGGAGTCTCAGACTGGTGCATCCAGTCTGTTTTTCTGTGTAGGGCAGGGCTCATAAAAGGAACAATGGCAACTGTCTGGCCTCTGGAGTTTTATTTGGGAGGAAACTGTCCTCCTGCACTTGCCCTGATGCCAGACATTTCAGTTTCTCACCATATGCCACTGGTGCCCTTCAAGCTGCTGCCTCAGTGCTGGAGCCCAGAGGGAGTAAGTCTGTATAAGTCCTAACACCATTGTGGAACCTTTAAGAGAAGATGCCTGAAATGACCCATGGGCATGGACAACAGGGTGGGGATTGACTGTGGGAGTGGGGAGTAAGCAGCGCAGGGGAGAGTGATGGGTGAAAATTGGGACAACTATAAAAGAACAATAAAAAAAGGGGGAAAAAAAGAGGAGACACCTGAGTATCCTACGGTTTCTTCCACTTCCCCAAACCCCACTAGTTTTTACAACCATAAGTTATGGGTACTTATTTCCTGGCACTGGAATGCTGGGCCAAGTGGCCTCATGTGGGTCTGGGATCCCTTGTTTCTAATGTATTCCTCCCTATTTTTATCTACCACACATAGGTGTGGGACCACTCATTCCATGTATCCACGTATCCATCCCTCCTTCCTGTATTTAATCTCTTGGTTGTCAAACTATTATACAGCTCAATTTTCTAACAATTCTCGATGATATCTGTTTTGTAGTTTAGTTGTACTTTTTCCTTGGTTGTATAAAGAGACGAGACATATTTACCTATGCCTCCATCTTGACCAGAATTATCTGTACTTACTTGTTGATAAAAGACTTGAAATTTAAATACTAGTAGAAGCAACATAAATTTCAGATACTGTCAATCATAAGTGACCACACCTACAGCAATCTCCAGGCAGTCAGATCTTTACCCTCCAGCTAGTAACCAAGCAACACTAATTTCTACACAGTGGTATTTAGTTAAATTGCAGGTAGAATATATAATCAGAAACCAATAGTTTTATGGAATTTTTATTACAAAGCAAGAAGTAAAATCTGTTTGTATCATACCCAGATTTGTGTGTGAGAGTATGGTGGAGAGTTAAGGACTGAAATGGTTTAAACTACTTGGTCTTCAACTAAGGAATACTGAGTTTGGGCCCAGATGGACTGGAAATGCCAGTTGCCAAGTAGGCAAACAATGGGAAACTGGGTAATAAATAAAGGACAGCAGTGTTCTACTGGTAGACCCTATGAGAACAGGCTGTCAGGTTGCCTGATTCTAGACTGACTCTTGGGCTTCACATTCTGGTCCTGTGACAGCTGCCTCCTTCTTAGCTCATAAGGGAAAAAAAAACATGAATAGGAGCTTCACTTCTGTACCAGCTAGCAACACCTAGCCTATTTGGCATTTTGGTAAATGGCCCAATTCAGGCCAGCATCGCAGAGACAAGGAAACGGAAACACCAAAAGGTTAGATCATCTCAGATAAGGAAGCCACACAGACAGAAGTTTTATTACTTGCTTATATGCATTTTGTTATTCACATTGGTTCTTACCAAAGTTACCAGCTTTGGTAAGTGTTCTGAGCTCTTGATGAACTACTAGGCAAAAGTATGCGACTGGCAATATTTTCTTTATCCCCCACCTTATTTCTCTTTTAGTTTCCCTGTCCCTTTCCTGGTAATTCTGATTCTTCCTATACTTAACCTAAATGTTGTTCCCAAAAGCTTAGTTCTAGCTTGCTGTGAATTAACTCTCAAAATTTTTTTATTAATTTACAAACTGTGAAGTGATGGCTTACGAATCCACTTTCAGAATGATTTTTTTTTCCTTTTCATTTTTGCAAGGTATTCCTGAAGACAAAAAACTCTCCAGTAGACAAGAAAATAACATTTTAATGAAATTTTAGACACTGTGATAGGAACAAAAGAATTCATGCACAATAATTTTGAACCATAACATCTAGGCTCCTTTAAGACCAACTCTGTGTTAAGCAGAGCAATTAGATTTTTTTTACGTTTAAAAACTTTTTAAAATTTACTTATTATCTTTCTATTACTACTGTCCCATTTTTCCCCCATTGCTGCCTTCCACACTCACTCTTCGTCCCACAGTAAAGCCTCACCCCGTTTTCCATGTCCATGGGTCATTTATACTAGTTCCTTGACTAGACCATTCCTCTTCTGCCCACCTTTTTCCCCCTCCCTCATCCCCCTTGGTCACTGTCAAACTATTCCTTGCTTACATGCTTGTGGTTCAATTTTAATCATTTGTTTGTGTTGTTTATTAGTTTCCTGTATTAGGTGATATTATATGGTATTTGTCTTCCGTTGCCTGGCTTATTGCACAAAGCATAATTCTCTCCAGTTCCATTCATGTTGTTGCAAATGGTAGTAGTTCCTTCTTTCTTTCTGCTGCATAGTACTCCATTGTGTAAATGTACCACAGTTTTTTTGTTGTTGTTGTTGTTGTTGTTTTGTTTTTATCCGCTCATCTACAGAGGGGCACTTAGGTTGTTTCCAGCACTTGGCTATTGTAAATAGCGCTGCTACAAACATAGGGGTGTATAGGTTCTTTTAAATTGGTGTTTCAGGATTCTTCAGGTATAATCATAGCAATGGAATAGCTGGATCTAAAGGCAGTTAGTTCCATTTTTAGCTTTTGAGAAAATTTCATACTGTTTCAAATAGCGACTGCACCAGTCTGCATTCACACCAACAGTGCATTAGGGTTCCCTTTTCTCCACATCCTAGCCAGCAGTTGTGTGTTGATTTGTTAATGATGGTCATTCTGACAGACGTGAGTTGGTATCTCACTGTGGCTTTAATTTGCATCTCTCTGATGGCTAGTGCTGTTGAGCATTCATTCATATGCTTATGGACCCTCTGTATGTCCTCTTTGGAGAAGTGTTTGTTCAGGTCCTTTGTCCATTCTTTAATTGGATTGTCTGTTTTCTTGTTGTTGAGTTGTTTAAGTTCTTTATATATTTTGGAGATCAATCCCTTGTTTGAGGTATCATTGACAAATATATTCTCCCATACAGTTGGTTCCCTTTTCATCTTTCTCAATTTGTCTTTTGCTGAGTAGAAACTCTTGTTTGATGTATTCCCATTTGTTTATTCTTTCCTATATTTCCCTTGCTGTAGGAGATATATCAGCAAAATGATTGCTACATGAGATATCTGAAATTTTATTGCCTATGTTTTCCTCTATGATTCTTATGGTGTCATGGCTTACATTTAAGTATTTTATTCATCTTGACTTTTTTTCTTGTGTATGGTGAAATTTGGTGGTCTAGTTTCTTTTCTTTTCTTTTCTTTTCTTTCTTTCTTTCTTTCTTTTTCTTTTTTTTGCATATCCCTCTCCAGTTCTCTTAGCACTATTTGTTGAAGTGGCTATCTTCACTCCATTTTATGCTCTTTCCCCCTTTGTCAAATATTAGTTGATCATAGAGGCCTGGGTTTATTTCTGGGCTCTCTATTTTATTCCATTGATCTATATGTCTGTTCGTGTGCCAGTACCAGACTGTTTTGATTACAGTGGATTTGTAACATACTTTGACATCAGGTATTGTGATTATTCTTACTGTGTTCTTCTTCCTCAAGACTGCTGTGGCTATTCAGGGTCCTTTTTGGTTCCATATGAATTTTTGAAGTATTTTTTCTGGGTATGTGAAATATGCCATTGGTATTTTAATAGGGATTGCATTGAATCTATAAATTGCTTTGGGTAGTATGGACATTTTTTTAAAAAAGTGATTTATTTATTTGTTTGTTCGTTCGTTTATTTTTTTAGAGAGAGGGGAAAGGAGAAAGAGAGGGAGAGAAACATTACTGTGTGGTTGCCTCTCACTCGTTCCCAGAACTGGGGGCATGACGTGCAACCTAATCGTGTGCCCTGACTGGGAATCAAACCAGCGACACTTGGCTCACAGTGCGACACTCAATACACTTAGCCACAGCAGCCAGGGCTGTATGGACATTTCAATGATGTTTATTCATCCCATTCATGAACATGGTATATGCTTCCATTTATTTTTATCTTCCTCAATTTTTATCTTCAGTGTTATGTAGTTTTCTTATTACAAGTCCTTTATTTGCTTGGTTAAGTTTATTTCTAGGTACTTTATTTTTCTTGTTGCTAAAGTAAGTGGGATTTTTCTCCTAGGTTATATTTCTGATATTTCATGTTGGTGTACATAAATGCCTTCGATTTCTGAATATTGACTTTGTACCCTGTTATTTTGCCAAATTCACTTATTAGGTCAAGTAGTTTTCTCATGGAGTCAATAGGATTTTTTATGTACACTATCATGTCGTCTGTAAGTACTGACAGTTTTACTTCCACCCTTCTAATCTGGATGCCTTTTATTTCTTTTTCTTGTCTGATTGCTGTGACTAGAACTTCCAATACTATATTGAATAGAAGTGGATTGACCTTTGTAGTCTTGTTCCTGATCTTAGGGGAAAAGCTTTTAGTTTTTGTCCATTCAGTATGATGGTGGTGGCAGGTTTCTCATATATGGATTTTATTATGTTGAGGTACGCTCCCTCTATTCTTACTTTGCTGAGTGTTTTCATCATAAATGGGTGATGTACTATATCTAATGCTTTTTCAGGATCTATTGATATAATCCTGTGATTTTTGTGTTTCATTTTGTTTATGTGGTGTATTACATTTATTGATTTGTGAATATCATACCATCCTTGCATCTCTGGGATAAATCCTACTTGATCGTGGTGTATGATCTTCTTAATGTGTTGCTGGATCCTGTTGGCCAATATTTTGTTGAGAAATTTAGCATGTATGTTCATCAGTGATATTGGCCTGTAGTTTTCTTTCCTTGTTTTGTCTTGATCTGTTTTAGAATCAGGATAATACTGGTCTCACAAAAAGAGTTTTGGAGTCTTCACTCTTTTTGAATTTTTAAAAATAGTTTAAGAAGGATAGGAGTTAGTTCTTCCCTAAATGTTTTGTAAAATGTGCCTGTGAAGCCATCCGGTCCAGGGCTTTTGTGTGTTGACAATTCTTTTATTATTGCTTTAATTTCATTAGTTTTTATTGGTATTTTAAGCTTTCTGCTTTTTATTGATTTGGTTTTGGAAGATTACATGTTTCAAAAAATTTGTCCATTTCATCCATGTTGTCAAATTTCATATAATGTAGTAGTTTGTAGTAATTTCTTACAATTCTTTGTATTTCTGTGGTATCAGTTGTTATTTCTCCACTTTCATTTCTGATTTTGTTTATTTGGGTCCTTTCTCTCATTTTTTTGATGAGCTTGGTTTAAGGCTTCTTGATTTTGTGTATCTTTTCAGAGAACCAACTCTTAGTTTTATTGATTTTTTTTCTAGTATCTATGTCATTTAACGCTACTCTGATCTTGTTGATTTTGTTCCTTCTACTCATTCTGGACTTTGTTTGTTGTTGTTCCACTCATTCTTGTAGCTGTAAGGTTAGGTTGTTCATTTGAGATTCTTCTATCCCTTTTAGCCACGCCTATACTGCTATGTACTTTCCACTCAGGACTGCTTTCGTTGTATCCCATAGGTTTTGGGTTATTGTGTGTTCATTATCATTTGTTTCCAGAAACTTTTTGATATCTTTTTTGCTGTCATTGTTAACCCATTCATTATCTAGTAGCATGTTATTCATTCTCCATGAGTTTGAATGTTTCTGAACTCTTTCCTTGAGGTTGATTTCCAGTTTCAAGCCATTGTGGTCTTAGAAGATGCTTGATATAATTTCAATTTTCTTGAATTTGTTGAAGTTTGTTTTGTGTTCTACCATGTGTTCTATCTTTGAAAATGTTCCATATGTACCTGAAAATAATGTTTATTTTGCTTGTTTGTGGTGAAAGGTTTTGTATATATCCATTAAGTTCATTTGATGTAGAGTGTTGTTGAATGCCTCAATATCTTTGGAGTTTCTTTGTTCTGTAGATCTGTCCATTGTTGACAATAAGGTGTTAAAGTCCCCTACTATGAGTGTGTTGCTGACAATATTTTTCTTGAAGTCTCCCAAGATTTTTCTTATATAGTTAGGTGCCCCTATGTGTGGTGCATATAAGTTTACCAGGGTTATATCTTCTTGATGGATTGTTCCCATAATTATTATGAAATGTTCTTTTTTTCTCTTTCTATGGCCTTCATTGTGGAATCTATTTTTTCTGATATAAATATTGTTACTCTAGCTTTTTTTATTCATGTCTAGTTGCTTGAAATATTTTTTTCCATTTTTTCACTTTCAGTCTGTGTAAATATTTTGTTCTGAGGTGGGTCACTTTTAGACAGCATATATATTGATCATGTTTTCTTATCCATTCAGCTACCCTATACTTTTTTACTGAAGCACTTAAACCACTTACATTTAAGGTTATTATTGATAGATACATATTCATTGTAATTTTTCCCTTTGTACCTTTGTTCTCTCTCTCTTTCTTCATCTTCTTAAAGCAGTTCCTTAGCTTGTCTTACAATTCTGATTTGGTGGAGATGTATGTAGCCTTTTAGCCTTTCTTTGTCTGGGAGACTCTTATTTCACCTTCCATTTTGAAAGAGAGCCTTGCTGGGTAGAATATTCTTGATGTAGCCATTTGTTTTTCATTGCTTGGACTAGTTTTTGCCATTCCCTTCTGGTTTGTAGTGTTTCTGTTGAGAAATCAGCTGGTAGTCTCGTCAGAGCTTCCTTGTTGTTTTTTTGCTGTTTTTATCTTGCTACCTTTAGGATTCTCTCTTTGTATTTGAACATTTCCATTTTAATTATGATGTGACTTGGAGAGGGCCTCTTTGGGTTCATCTTCCTTGAAATTCTTTGTGCTTCCAGGACTTGAGACTTTTTTTCTCCTCATGTTTGGGGAGTTTTCTGTCATTAATTTTTCTATCAAGTTTTCTATCCCTGCCCATCTTCTTTTCCTGCTATTATCCCTATGATATGGATATTATTACATCGCATGTTATCCTGAAGATCTCTTAAAGCCTCTTCATTATTTTTTCAGTCATTTTTCGTTTTGTTGCACTGTCTGAGAGTGTTTTTCCATGTTATCCTCTAGCTCACTGATCCAATCTTCTGCTTCATTTAGCCTGCTTTTGATTCCTTCTACTGTGTTCTGCAGTTCAGAAATTGTACTCTTCATTTCTTCCTGGCTCTTATTGATATTTTCTATGTTCTTTTTAATGCTGGTGTAGTTCTCAGTAAGTCTCTTTTAGCTTCCCGGGAGGTTTTTGTAGTTTCCCTGGAGATCTTTGTATTTGCCCTGGAGTTTGTTGTAGTTTTCTCTGAGTTCATTGAGTTCATTGAGCTTCCTAATTACCATTGTTTTGAATTCCATGTCTGATAGTTTGCTTGCCTCTATTTCATCTATCCCTCCTTCTGTGAATTCCTCCTTTCCTTTTGATGGAGTGTTGTTTCTTCATATCTCCATTTTAGGTCACTCTTTCTGCTTTTAGATTGATCTGCCTTGACTTCCTGTTTTTTGTGTTGTGATTGTCTGTGATAGGAATTCTATGGGATTCAATGGTGCAGACTCCTTGATCTTCTGAACTTGATGCTCTTGGGATGCGTTTATGTTTTTTATTTGGGTTGTCTGGTAGAATTTTGGTTTTGCTTGGTGTTGCATTGCTCTTTGGTGGTACCTACCCTCCTGGTAGCTGAATGAGAGTCACTCTGCCCAACTCATCTGTAAACAGTTGTTGAGCTGCTGCTAAAACAAAGCCACAAGACCAGGCAAGAATCCAACACTCACAAAGATATCCCTCACTTACACATTGATATATCATCCTCAATCACTGTATCAACTCCAAACAAGTCAGTAGTAATAGGGATGTATAGAGATTAAGTCAATTATAGAAAAGGAAAAACAAATAAGAGTTGACTAACTGAAAGAAAGGTGATTTTTGAGAGGGAAGAGGAAGGAGCTGTAATAGTGGGGAGTAGGGACAAGGCAATGAGGGAAAGAAAGGAAATTTCATATCATGTATAAAAAAGGGTTGGAAGAAGGCATAATGAATTAATAGTGGGAAAACATGTAGCATTAGATGTAAGCAGAAGTTGTACAATATATGTATAATGTTTGTGAGAGAACAAACACACACGCACACCCCAAAATAAGGTAGATGAATGAGAAGGAAAAAAAAGTTACCAGATTAGAGAAAAAGTTTTACCACAGCACTGTCAATAACCTATGAGTTAAGATTAATATAGGTGGGATGGGAGTAAGCACTTAAAAACAGGGAAGCTTAGAGATGTCTGGAGGAAAGGGAAGTGATTTTGAGATGGTAGAGGGAGAAGGAATACTAAGAGTGAGAAGTGAAAACCAGGCTAAGACAGAACATGTCAAATTTAAAATGAAAGAAGGAAAGGGCTGGAAGAAGGTACAAATGGAGTAGGAGAGGGGGACAATAATATTTGAGATATAAAATACCAGAATAGTGAAGATCTATGAATAAAGTTGCAAGAATGTCACCACTATTGCCCTCTCCCATTCAATGGGCACTGATTAATCAAGGTAGAGAGAAAGTATATTTTGTGATGGTAAAAAGAATATGGGGTGACTAATGACAAGAGAAATGGTATGGAGAGGCTGGAGAGGTGAGATATAATGAGTCCAGATTTGAAATGAGTTGTAGTCAGAAAAAAAGATAGATTTAAACCAAAAATAGGAGGAAATAAGATGGTATAATTGAGAAAAGGGAGGAGTAAAATATGAGATTTTAAATATACTATAATATAAAGACTAGTTATTTATAATGCATAGACTGTGAGGACAAAAAAATTACTTGAAAGGATATGCAGGAGACAGAAAACTCCTGTAGAAGATTTCAGTGGAATTGGTCTCCATAGTATCTATTTTAGCCACTTTCTTCTCTTTCTAAATCCTCCCTTGGTGTCCCAGTCTGGATCTAGGCAGCCTGTTCAAGCCTACTAATGTTCTACTGCCCATGTCTGTCTCTTTCCACTGTTTTTTGCTCTAGTTGCTCTGTAATCTGCATTCAGGCTTAATCACCATGGGGCTGGGCCGAGTTATTTCTCCAGGCAGGGTTACTGCTCAAGTTCCAGCTGATACCACTTGGAGGGGAGTAGTCTGCTTAAAAGATTTCTCCCGTAGCACTGGGGATGAGTCTTGCACTGGGACCTGGTACACTGCTCCCCCAGCTCTTTCTCTGAAACCAGCACCCCAAACTTTTCCAAAGCATCTCTATTTCACTTCTCCCTCTTTCAGCTGCAACCCAGGGAAAGCAGGCAACAATGCACTCCTGTGCTCTCTCCACTCAAGAATTTCTCCCCATCTCCAGTCATTCCTCCCTGGTCAGCAAAAAACAAATGAATAAACAAATAACAGAATGAAACAAAACAATTAAAAAAAAACACTGTTCTTTGCCTCGCAGAGCCAGATGCCACCCCCAACTCCTTTTTTTGTGGAGGGGACACTTGGGGCACTGAAAAATCTCTACACACAGCCAGTTGCTGCCCATGGAGATAAGCCAGCTAGTACTCATGTCTCTCCCACATCTCCTCCATGATCCTCACCAAACAGGTCACTCCGAGGTGACCTCCTCTGCCACCAGCAGCCACAAGGTCCAACTCCAGCTGGTATCCCAATGGTAACTGAGATACTTTCTCCAAAATTAGTTGAAACTCCAGACCAGCCTCTGGAGCAAGCAAGCACAGCCTCCACTCACTCTTCCACCATTTTTTCTTCTCAATTAGATATTTATTGTATGTATACCATTGACAGAAAATATTATGGGAATATTCTTTTTTACTCCACCAACATATATTTTTTATTTTGTGCATTATCACATTTAGTACTTACAACAATATAATGTGGCCTGTTGTCATGATTACCCCCACTAACAGATGAGTACATTAAAATCCAAAGAGGTTAAGGAATTGGATGAGAGGATACAGACAGTACTTGGAAGAGCTGACATTGGAACACAAGTAGTCTCTGAAATATGAGTTCTATAAACTGCATTATATTGCCTATTTGGAATTAGAAAGAAATGAGAGTGTTGGTGACATCAAGCCACTTGTAATGAAAAAGCAAGGGTCTTTTGGGGTTCATGCTCCCTCTGGTCCCCACCTCATATATTCATGTGTCCCATGAACTTAGGGCATCATTGGGGCTCTTACTTTCTAAGAACACTCAAGACACTACCTATTGCCACTATTTCAGAACTCTGCAGGAGGGCAGGAGGGCAGGAGAGCTCTGCAGGTTTAATGCCAGGCTTCCCTGGGATCATAGGCAATGAAAACTTTGTATCTAATCTTCTCTCTCATTGAGTCATTCTCCAATATCCTTTTGCCTAGAGTAGCATTGACTAGTGCTATCCTCTGGCCAAGAAATGTTAATTTTTCTAATGTTTAATGAGAGCTAATGATTTCAAGGCCCATAAAGTTCTAGATGAGCTCTGTTGTCCAGAATGGATCATTAAGTCTTCACAGAGATAGTGAAGAACTGCAGGAGTAAATTTCTCATTAAGTATGCTGAGGCCAAAGACTTTGAAATAAGCAACAACATGCACTCAATTTATGAAGAGATGGTAATGGACTGCTCCATTGCCACTGGGGGAAATGAGTAAATTTCTCATCCTGGAGAGTATTTCTTATTCTCATCGTACTAAAATAAACAAACTCAAGAAGACAATCTTATTTCAGAGCTCTCTAAAGCAATCATACCTTCTTTGTAAGGTCAATAAAAATAGGGGCCATCTATATTATAGGAAAGCTCTACACGACAAAGCCAACGAAGTGGAGAAAAGTGAGATTACAGACCTCAAATTTAACCATGAATATTAAAATAACTTTCACATAAGTTCCTACAACCAGAATTCATACATAAATTAGGTAATGGGCTAGTGCAGGCAAAAATACCTTTAATGAGTAGATACAAATTCTTAAACATTCATTACTGGGGGCTTAAGGTTTTGCCAACTATTAAAGTACAAATATCTTACAGTTAGGGGTATGGTGATTATAAAAGCATGATGCTCTAAAGCATTTATGAAACTACTCCTGTTGCTTAATTGCACTGTTAATGTTTAATGTGTTGGAATAATTTGGATAAGGCCAAGAGGCCCTCTATTTCAAACCTCCCCTCAATCCACCAATCACCTCTGCAATGCTCCTGATAGATATGGTCCCAAGAGACAATTGGGAACTCTACTTTCCAAGGAAGTCCATTGTGCTGTAGGTGTTTAAAATTGAGTCTAGATTCACCTTCTTTGAACCTCTACTTTTTGGCCTTGGTGCTACTTCAAGCTATAATCTGGAATTAAAGCAAATACCATCCTTTTCCCAGCACCTGAAATTAAGGAAAACAGTGTTGAGAGATATGAAATCTCCTGAATTTTGTGTGTTGGCAACTAGTTTTAAAGCCTTTAAAATTGACAGTGGTCAGAAATTGTAAACATTATGAATTACTGGTAGACATGTAAAGTAGTAAAGCCACTGTGGGAAAGAGTATGGCAGTTTTTAAAAATTAGCATAGAATTACCATATGATCCAACAATCTCACCCCTTAGTTTTTACACAAAAGATTTTAAAGCAGGGAACCAAACAGATATTTGTACACCCGTGTTCATAACAGCATTATTCACAATACCAAAAATGTAAAAACAAGCCAAATATCCATCAACAGATGAATAGATAAACAAATGTGGTGTATCTATGAAATGAAATACTATCCATCCTTAAAAAGAAAAATAATGACACATGCTACCACATGAATGAACTTTAAAAATATTATGCTAAGTTAAATATATCAGGCACTAAAGGGCAAATATTTTATTATTCAACTTATATGAGGTACCAAGTATAATCAAATTCATAAATACAGAACGAAAAATTATAGTTGCCAGGAGTATGGGGCAAAGAGGAATGGGGGAGTATTTTTTTAATTGGTACAGAGTTTCATTTCAGGAAGATCAGAAAGTTCTGGAGATGGGTGGTGACGATGGTTGGACTACAATGTGAATATCTTTAATGCCATTGAAGTGTACACTTAAAAATGACTACAGTGAGAGATCCAAGATGGCAGAGGAGTAAGTGGAAGCTACACTAACCTCCCAGGACCAGTCTGGATTTACAACTTAATTTTGGAGAAACCATCTGGAATAACCAACTGAATACTAGCTAAAAGGAAGTCTTATAACCACAGAGAGACAGAAAAGGCTGCTACATCACAACGTGACCGAATTAAAAAAAAATGACTACGGTGAAATTTTTTATTATTTATATTTTACCATAACTTACACACAAAAAAACTGGTGAAATATGAATAAAGTCTGTAGTTTAATTAATAGTAAAACAAAATAGTACTTGGTTTTATAAACAAAACATATCTGTATTCCACCAAGAACTGGATCCAACTTTCTGTGGTCTGGCCTGCATGGCATGCAACAGACTTTGTCATTGCCCTTGATCTGGAGCATAGACTTTAAAAAGCACAGATTTAATCTTGTATTCTAAGACAGTGACACTTTTTGAATACTTATAATATGAAAGGCATTGTTTCAAGCACCATTAATCATTTAATCCTCCCCATGATCCTGTGAAATAAATATTGTTATTAGCCTTATTTTACTTAGGAAGAAACTGAAGCATACCAATAGCATTCTGTGGCTTCTAAAACACTTAATATATAATAATCTTGAAGCCCTCCAAAAACCTAGATTATTACTTTTTAATTTCCATGAACTAATGCCCAGTCAGTTCTTCCCTACTGCCGTGATTATTCTGTTTTCTATTTTTACTGGCTATACCTCCCAACATGGAATAAAAATAGAAGTAAGCTTATCAGCTCTTCCCATAAGACAAATACATTGGAGAAAATAAATATTGCTTCTAACATAGCATACTAATATATCTAATCCAGTTATTTGGTGCCTAAAGCCAGCATTTAGGGGTGGGTCATCCAGTTCAAACCCATATTGTAAGCCAACTTAGTCATTTATACATCGCTGTAATTAAATGTAGCAGCTCCTATGTAAACAACTTTCAGTGAGGAAAGATAATCTGGCTGAACTTGGGAAGGAAAACATCCATTGATAAAGTGAGAAAAACTGAAAGGTGCCTAGAGAAATACTGAACAATGAATGAATATCTTGCCAGATATTCTGACTCAGGCCCACCCTGAAATCTGTTTGCACTTCAACTTTGACACTGGCAACACTCTCAGAACCTTAGTTGTGAACTCTCCCAGTGCTAGGTTATAAGACTATGTCAATAGTATTCAAAAGCCCAGCCTCAAGGTCTGCAGAGAAGAAAACAAGAAGAGCAAGAGACCATAAAAGTATTTTAGGAGAAGAATGGCCAAAGGACCTGAGATGTTCAGTTTGGAGAACAGAAGGTTTAATGCCAATAGACCTTGTTAATAATAGAATAGCAGTACCAATGCTTGTATTCAGTGCCAAGAACTGATCTATGTACTGCCTATGCATCACCTCTTAATTTTCACACACAAAAACTATTGAGGTTGTTATTGTTATTTCTAGTTTACAAGTTCAAGATAATTTCAGGCTAAGAGAGGGTAACTTTGCACAGTGAGTTAGTAGTCAAGCTTACCACACTACCTGATTACATGCATCCCATTTATGCGTATCACCAAATCCTGTTTGTTTTCTTCCATAGCATTTCTTACAATTTGTATTTTTTTTCTCATGCTCCAACCAGACTATAAATTCTAAAGGGGTAAAAAAACAAACCTAGTATTTTTCCAAATTATATCTCCACTTCTTAGCACAGAGCCTCAATATTATTTAGCACTCAATAAATACTTATGGGAGGGAGGGAAGCCAAGAAAAAGGGAGAAACTAAAACCCATGTAGCTTTAACTTTAAAACTTGTGCTCTTAACTACTAAATTACACTGCTCAATTTGGTGCTGATAGCACCAAATTTTTGCCAACACTCTGGTTCAGTCATCTACAAAGTTAACAACAAACCCAGATCCATTTGTTGTGTGAAAGCAGCCAATTTAACAGCAGAGACCTCCTAAGACAGTCTATTAAATGCTGTCTTAACTCTCTTTGCCACACCCATGGTCATTTCCTAGGCAGCACTATTCTAACTGAAATACACATTCTAACAATGCCTCCTGGGTTGTGGTTTGCACAAAGAGATTCACAATTTTCCTGAGAAGCAAATATACCAATGCACTTTTTCTGCATCTCAACACTTCTACAAGAATAATTTATTTCACTCTCTGTCCCTGTTTTAATTATTCACCTTTCTAAGCTCCTCAGTGGCTTTGCTATATAAAACCCTTAAAATTGAAAGAACATTTTCCTGATTAAATCCCATTCCTGCACTTCCAAACCTTCAGTTTTCTATTTATGACTGTGAACTTCATTTTACTAAATTCTATTTATAGGCTACTAATATCATCTCATGCAGAGAGAGATGTATTCAGCTTTCTGTGTTGTGTCTTTTCTGAAAAGGGGGAAGTCTCATCTCCAGTGCCTTACTGTTCTTTTTTTACAGATAGTTTTAGAACACATAAGCCAACTGTTTTGAAGGAATTATGTCCTTGCCATTTCTATTATTGTATTCTAATGGTGAAGAGTTAATGCATATTCCATGACATAGTGGAGACTGTTTTCAAAGAAAAATAGTTCTCTTTAAGGGAAAAGTTGATGTTCTGTAGGACTTGAGGAAATCGAGGCTAAAATACGAACTGTTTTTTTCTCAGATTCTTACAGGAGCTGAAAAATCTAAGACGTGTTACTCTAGAATTTTTTTCTTCCTTGAATGTAATGCTCTGAATCCCATCTGAAAATTTCAGTTGGAACTTTAATGAATGCAAATCAATCGACTGGGTCACTGGTTTGTGTTGCTGTCTTTGTGGAGTCCCCACTGGCTTCAGAAAGCTCAGCTTTAATCTAGGATGAAAAAATAAAGGGGTTTCTGATCTTCAGGAAAGTAATCAACATGAAATTTGGGTAAGATATAATTAAAATGCAGTAATGTGCAAGAAACTAAAATATTACCTCTGTATGTATTCTTATTGCTGAACAAAGTCATACAGAAACTGTCATGATTGCATGTTGTCACACAATCTTAGTTACATTACATTCTGTAGCTTAGACATGATAAAAAGCTATCATTAAGCATTTAATGTCAAGCTCTGTGCCATGTGTTTTCATTTATTCAGTTCTTTAGTCTTCACAACAACCCTATAATGTAGGTAGTATTACTATTCTCATTTTATACACAGAGATACTAAAATACAAAGAAATAAATGACTTGCCCGATGGTCACAGAGCTTGGAAGTAAGAGAACTGAAACACAACACACGTCTGCTGACTCAAAATACCACACTTTCAGCCACTGTATTATAAACCTCTCAGATAAGACAATGACTAGATGTTTAAGAGTACTAGATTAAAAAATAGAGAGCATGGACTTCCGGCCAAGATGGAGGCTTAGACGGACGCGCTAGGTCTCCCTCTACAACTAGAGAGGAATACAACTACTTCAAAACAAAGGATAACTAGAAATTCCAGAAAATAAAACTACACGGAAGCCCAACATATGAAGTTATAAACCAGCGGCGCCCTTTGGGCAGGTAAGGGGAGGGAAAGGGGGCGGTGCTGTTTGCGGTCGCGCCTGGGACAACGGCGGGGAGAACAACCCTGGCTGCAGTCGAACCCCCGGCAGCTCGCGAACCCAACGCTGGGGAAAGCAGCCACCACATCGCCTTGAACAGTGAGGCCCAGGGGGGCGGGAGGACGGATCCCGGTCTCCTAGAGGAATAACTGTGTGAATCCATCTTGGACCCCTGCCCCCAAAGAAAGCGCCACGGGGCTGCGAAATAGGTCGCGGACAGGCACCAGTCGCTGGATTGTGACGACAAAGCACCACGGCACAGCAAGAAAGGCTGCCGAACGGCTCCGGTTGCTGGGTCATTACGAGTACACAGGCACTGCCCCCTACAGCCGGCCCAAGAAAACAAAACGCATCTGTCAAAATGAGGCAGACAACTATAGAAATCCCGGTGGCACAGCTCACCAGGCAACAGATGGAGAACCTGACAGATGAACAGATAAGAAACTTGTCAGATGTTCACTTCTGGGCCATTGTTATCAGGTGGCTTACAGAATTCACAAAAGATCTGGAAAAAGATGAGAAAGAAGCGAAAAACACTCAAAACGAAAGGAACAAAACCACATACGAGACAGATGGTGAGGAAAAAAAATCCAGAGTTCATTTCAACAAACTGGAATATGGAGAAGGAACAAGCAGTCAACCAATGCAGAGAGAGGAAATGGGAAGCAACAATGAGAGGATCAGAAACCTCTGGGACAGCTATAAAAGGCCCAACATAAGAATCATTGGTTTGCCAGAGAGCGAGGAAGATGAACTAGAACTTGAAAAATTGAGTGAAAATATAATAAAGGAGAACTTCCCAGACTTGGGGAAGGAAATAGACTTACAGGTCCAGGAAGCACAGAGAGTTCCAAAAAAACTGGACCCAGGGAGAACCACTCCAAGACACATTATAATCAAAATGTCAAAAATTAAAGATAAAGAGAGAATCTTAAAAGCAGCAAGAGAGAAGAAAAGAATTATGTACAAAGGGGTCCCAATTAGACTATCAGCTGACTTCTCAAGGGAGACCCTGCAGGCAAGAAGGGACTGGCAAGAAATATTCAAAGTAATGAAAATCCCAAACCTACAACCACGAATACTCTATCCAGCGAAACTGTCATTCAGAATAGAAGGACAGAGAAAGTGTTTCCAGGACAAAATAAAACTGAAAGAGTTCATTAGATCCAAACCACTGTTATATGAGATGTTAAAGGGACTGGTTTAGAAAAAGGAGGATCAAGACAATGAAATCTAAAATGAAAACTGCATCACAAGAAACAACAGAAGCTAGGGAATTGAAACAAAGGCAAAACTAAACAGGCAACGAGAGTGGAAAAAGAACTATAGGTACGGGGAACATATTGGGAGGAGGTCAACAGGGAGGGGGAATGGGGAGAGGGAGGGAGATGATATAGGAATTAAGGATCATGGTAGGAGGGAATGGAATAGACAGAGAGAGGTTGAGAAGAACTGTATGCACAACTAATGGACATGATCTAAAAGGGGGGGACAACTGGAGGGAGGGGGGCCACCGGGTGGAGGGGAGCAGAGGGAAGGGAAATTGGCACAAATGTAATATTATAATCAATAAAACACATTAAAAATAAAATAAAATATAGAGAGCATGAAATGATTGTGGTACTGTTTTTGCAGGGAAGCAAAATCTAAGAATCTAAATAGTCTAAGCCAACTTTAAAGGAAAACTGAAACGTTACCCTAACATCTAAGAAGATCTTTTTAGAAAAAAGAATGCAGTTAACAAGAGAATAATTTCCAGAACAGGTAAATCTACAGAGACAGAAATAGCTGGCTGGGATAAGGGATGGAAAGTAACTGCTAACAAGTTTGTGTTTCTTTTTGGGAATGATAAATGTGCTCTGAAATTAGATAGTGGTAATTATTGCACAACTTTCTGAATATACTAAAGATTGCTGAATTATATGCTTTAAAATGAAAAATGTTATAATATCTGAATTATGTCTCAATAGAGCTGTTATTTAAAAAACATAAGGTGACAATGAAATCAGAAGGCTTAGAATCATGTGGGCAGAAATTTGCCTCAGAAATAGAGATCTGAAAGGGCTAGAAGTTCAAGGTTGCTTTGTGATATATCTTTCTGGAGACACTGGGAGGTTTATTCTCAAGTTTCCCAGAACACCTAGAAGACAGCAGCACTGCTTAGCCACCTTGCAGTGCCACCTTCTATACATTTGCTTATGGTGGTGGAAATGAAGGGGAAAGGATACACAGTTAAATTGAACCTTCTTTCTTCAGGTATATTTTGGTAAACAGGTTGATCCTATTTCTAACCCAATCCTGTTAGTGGAGAGCTGATTGGTGCATCAATAAGAAGGGTTATGTTGTCATCAATAGGAACACAATGAGTATCCTGTGAACTGATTTTAAAAAAGGGTGTAAGACCTGGATAGACCACAGTACAATTCTTCAGTTTGTAATATAATGTTGGAGGTTGTCTACATATCAAGGTGTTGAAAGAAGCTAAAATATAGCCCTTTATCTAAAGGACTTCTGAGGTCAGTTTCTGGCCTAAAACAGAGTAGTGTATCTATGATTTTGTCTTCACATACACACCCAGCATTTCTGATAATTTAACCTGTTTTTAAGAATCTTAAAGGGTTTCTTTATCTAGCAGCACAGATGTTGAAATTTACTTTGTCCCTTGATTACAATGTCAGCTCAATTGAGGCCATAGGTACATGCTAGCTACATTGGCTTTTGCAGTCTCTCAAAACGGTCTCTGCTATTGGATATCATTCTAATTTATGGAAACAATCTTGGAGAAGATGTTAAGGATTATACTTTTTGAATTTATTACTAAAATAATACAGATAAACTGTTGTCAAGTCACTTCCTGCCTCAGCCCTCCTCACTACTGTAGGGATATAACCCTGAAGGCAGAACAATATCTGGGTTTGCTTAATGATGTTGAGGTTGCTCAGATCAAGCACATCTCCTCATTGGCCACTCCATCTAGGTTTTATTTCCTGTAATGAAGAAGTCATAATTTGTATCAGTACCAATGACTTATAAAGAAACAAGAGGAACATGAACATCTTCTTTACACAAACAATTACTCAGTGACATTCTCAGCTGAATTCCTTTTCAACTAATAGCAGTTTGTAATTAAGCACTGTCTATTAATCCTGAGTACTTTTCTCTAGTTTTGTAATAGGTTCTTTGACTTAATCTTTGAGTTTAGTGCCACAAGGTCCTGTTTTTAGCAAACTGAACAGTGTCCTGGTCTAATATCTGTCAAATGGGGCATATTATCAGGCCATAGAACTCAATGGAGTCAATTTGCATAGGGTCTCTGATTTCCATTACTACTGCTAACTATATATTTAGAATGAGCATGAGCTAGAGGAGTTGAGCAAAGTGTTGGAACCTATATTCCAGTTTATTAAATTTCTAATGCAATGGCCAGGTCATATTTTAGAGCCCCAGGGTTCCATGGTGGGTCTTAGGGGGCCTCTAGAGAGGGTCAAGACTGACTGGGCAGGCTCAGCATCTCCACCTATCCCTCGATTTACAAAAGCAATTTTATTTTTATCCGCTTGATTTATTAGTGTTTTACAAATAATTTTACTTGAAAAATGTGATGCCACTGATGAAATATGCCAATTTTATAAACCGGTACTGCAACCAATCCAGACATGATTGACCATAAACATGAATTGAGTGTCCAAATAATGAAATTGGAATGCCAAGGAAAACTCCCTGTTCAAAAGCACATGGTTAAGTTTGCCATCCATTAATTTATCATATCCATATTTGAAGCATAACTGGAGTGATGAATGGAGAAACTATGTTAAATAGGATAGGAGTCATGAAAGACACCCAGGATGTGACATCTGAGATGAGATGGTATAGAGAGAAAAGCAATTCAGCTAGAACTCAATGAACCAGTGCAATATATGTAAATGTGACTCAAGATGAGAACAGAGAAGTAATTCATGCAGTCACCAAATGAGTTTAAGCATGGATTGACAAATATTTTCAAAAGATTAGTCCTGGAGCTTGTTGTGAAGGAGGAGAAGAGGGGACTTAGGCAAAGCATTGAGGAGACTTGATGCTTATTATAATAGATCAGTTGAATGATGATGGTGACTAAGTAGAATAGTAACAGGAAAATTGAGGAAAGTAGATATATTTGGAATATATATTACAGGTAAAGTAGACAGTATTTGATGATGAATTGAATATGAGTTGTGAGAGAAAAAGAGAAATCAAGGATGATTATTTATTTTTAGGTTTAAGCATTTGAGTTAATAACATCAAGGTACTTTACACAGTAGTATAAAGAACAGTAGGTTTGATCAAGGTGGAGGAAGGGAGTAGAGCACAGAATCAAATAAATTATATTTTGTTTGTGATACTTATTAGACATTCAAGAAATATCAATATGCCAAATGGATATAAGTATCTGGAAGACTAGGGAGATATAAACGAGTAATATGCATAGAGATGTTAGAAAAGCCATAAAACTAAATGAGATCACCTATATAATGAGTACAGATAGAGAAGGCAGGACACATTTAAGTGCTGGGGAATCCAAAAATTTAGAAGCCAGAGAATGGGGGAGCCAACAAATTAGCAGGAAAACAAAGCCCTTTGTCAGATAGGAGGAAAACCAGGAAAGTGTGGTGTCATTAAAGTCTAGATAGGAGAGTGTTTCAGAAGGAGGGTGTGTTCACTCATGTCAAAACTTTCTGAGTAGAGTAAGGTAAAGGCAGAAAAAATGATGATGTAATTTCAGGCTTTGGCCAATGAGTAAGAAGATTTGGGGAGAAGTAAGTCATTATGGTCTTCCCGCCCTTTCTGGAATGTTATTTCTCAGCTGCCAATCTACTTTACAGAGGTAAAAAAAACATCCATGGCCAGTAAAGGACTGCATAGAAAATGAGAGAGAAAGTTATAAAGAGAAAGTGCTGCAAACAAACATTTTGCCAATTGTTGATTAAAACTGTTGCTGGGAATGATATCTGGCCCAGCAAAGTTTAACAGATCAAGTCTGATTTCTTTTCTTTTCTTTTCTTTTTCTTTCTTTCCTTTTTTTTTTTTTTTTTTTTTTTGGTGGGGGTTGGACAAGAACAATAACATGACCACAGATGTGCCTAGAGAAAAATGCACATTCCCTATCACATCAGGAGAAGAGCAAGGGTCAATAAAGAGAGATTTAAAATGTGCATAGACAATGACCAATATTAACCCTGTGCAAAAAGCACGCAAATCAATTCAGTGGCCATCTGTAGATAATTTAAAACTATTATGTTTATTTAAAGAAAATAAGTTAGAAGCCCCAGTCCCCAATGAATATTCTAACACATTATTAACAAACCCTCCACTGATGCTCGGTCTACCTTGCTGGCCCATGTTTATCCAGCTCTTTCCCCATTTACCCAGTTTTATCTCCAGTATATGTCTTTAAACAAATGGTAGAGTTAAAGCTTCTGATTCAAACTAGTGAAATATTTAGAATTATAATTAACAATGGGCACTCAATAATAGCTAGTTTAAAAATAGAGAGTTCTACAACTGTGGATGTAAGTCCCTCATGTTAAAATTAATGCTGATCAATTCACTCTTTGTAGTGTGGAGAGGTTTTCACATGTGTCCTTGTATGTGTTTGTATGTGTGTCTATACACATGTGCATCCAAGAATCTAACCACACTGTAAATTTGAGAAATATGAGACTTAGGATCATCAATTAAGGTGCATTTACCTGCATTAAAGGACCAAGAATTTGATTCAAACTTTATTTTCTATAGATATATTTCAAAAAATATTTTATGTGTGCTACTTTCATTAAGATAAAATACCTTCATATAGGAGATAAAAGATGGCGGAGGAGTAAGTGGAAGCTACACTAACCTCATCCCAGGACCAGTCTGCATTTACAACTTAATTTTGGAGAAATCATCTGGAATAACCAACCGAACACTAGCTGGAGAGAAGTCTTATAAACACGGAGAGACAGAAAAGGCTGCTACATCACAACGTGACTGGTAGGGAGTGCGGAGATGCAGAAGGGCTGACTGGGCTCCCATGGGAGGCAGCTGACGGGACTGAGAAACAGCTCAGCAGCCAGGGGTTCCCCTGAGAAGGGCAGGGTCTAAACCTCCAGCTGGGCTTCCCAGCCTACAGCAACAGAGTGGAAAGTAAAATAGTATCCAGCTGTGTAAAGTAAAAAGCCACAGGGTTTCTTGCTAGCCAGAGGGAAACAGCAGGAGAAAAAGAGCTCTTAAGTGAATCACATACAAAAGTATTTTGGCCCCCACTTACCCTGGGCTCAAGCAGAGGGAAGGCAGAGAGGACTGGAGACACCTGGGGAGAGTTTGGCGCGGCGGCTTTGAGGAGAGAACTGGGGGAGCAGCCGACCGGGTCCCAGTGCTGACTCACTCCCAGTACTGCAGGCAGACTATTTCACCTCCAAGTAGCGTCAGCCTGAGGAAAACCAAAAGTCCTGCCTACAGGAATTAAGCTGCCACACCCACGGTCCTTAAGCCTGACGGCTAAAAACAGATTGAATAGATGAACAACTAAAGAAGACAGACAAAGGCAGTAGATCCCTGGAAGTCTCCAACAGGCTGCCTAGAGCCAGACTGGTACATAATCTGATGCCACCAGGGGCATATCTAGAAAGTACAGATAATTCTAAGAAGCACCAACAAACATTAGGAGTCAAAAAATGGGGAGACAGAGAAAAAAACCACCATCGAAAGGAAAGGTAGAATCCCCAGAAAGAGTGATAAATGAAATAGAGGGGACCAAACTATGAGATATGAAATTCAAAACATGGGTTATGGAGTAGCTCAATGAGCTCAGCGAAAATTACAAGGAACTCCAAAAAAAACTACAAGGAACTTACTGAGAATTACACCAGCATGGAAAAGGACATAGAAGCTATCAATAAGAGCCAGGAGGAAATGAAGAATACAGTCTCTGAACTGAAGACCACAGTAGAAGTAATTAAAAGCAAGCTAGAGGAAGCAGAAGATCGGATCAGCGAGTTGGAGGACAACGAAGACAAAAACACCCAGACAGTGTAACAAAATGAAAAAGGACTGAACAAGACTGAAGAGGATCTAAGACAGCTGCAGGACAACATGAAACATAATAATATTCGTATCATAGGAATTCCAGAAGGAGAAGAAGAGCAAGGAATGGAAAACCTCTTTGAAAAACTAATGACAGAAAACTTGCCTAAGATCAGGAGAGAAAGAGTCACGCAAGTCCAGGAAACACAGAGGGTCCCAATGAACACGAACCCCAACAGACACACTTCAAGACACATCATAATTAAAATGGCAACATTCGAAGACAAAGAGAGAATCCTAAAAGCAGCAAGAGAGAAACAACTAATAACATACAAGGGAGCTCCAATAAGGCTATCATCAGATTTCTCAGCAGAAACATTACAAGCCAGAAGGGAATGGCAAAAAATATTCCAAGCAATGAAAAACAAAGGCCTACAACCAAGAATACTCTACCCAGCAAGGCTCTCATTCAAAATGGAAGGTGAAATAAGAAGTTTCTAAGACAAAAGAGGGCTAAAAGAATACATCTCCACCAAACCAGCATTGCAAGAGATGCTAAGGGGTGTGCTTTAAGAAGATGAAGAAACAGAGAGAGACAGAGAGGAACACGAGTACAAAGGGGGAAAATGACAATGAATAAGTACCTATTGGTAATAACCTTAAATGTAAATGGATTAAATTCTCCAATCAAAAGACATAGGGTAACTGTATGGATTAGAAAGAATGACCCACATATATGCTGTCTACAAGAGACCCACCTCAGAACAAAAGATCTACACAGACTGAAAGAGAAGGGATGAAAAAAAGTATTTCAAGCAAATGGACATGAAAAAAAAGCTGGGGTAGCAATACTTATATCAGACAAACCAGATTTCACAGCAAAGGCCATAAAAAAGAGAAAGAAGGACTTTCCATAATACTTAAGGGAAAAATCTACCAAGAAGATATAACCCTTATAAATATATATGCACCCAACTTAGGAGCACCGAACTATGTAAGAAAAATTTTGAAAAACTCCAAGAAAGATATAGACAGCAACACACTCATCGTAGGGGACTTTAACACCCCATTGTCAACAATGGACAGATCTTCGAAGCAAAGAAACACCAAAGATATTAAGGCACTGAACAACATTCTAGATCAAATGGACTTAGTCGATATATATAGAACTTTCCACCCAAAAGAAGCAAAATATACATTCTCTCAAGTGCATATGGAACATTTTCAAAGATAGACCACATGGTAGGACACAAAAAAAGCCTCGAAAAATTTAAAAAAATTGAAATAATATCAAGCATCTTCTCAGATCACAATGGCTTAAAATTGAAAATCAACCTCAAGGAAAAACTCAAAAACACTCAAACTGATGAAGAATGAATAACATGCTATTAAATAAAAAATGGGTTAACAATGACATCAAGGAAGAAATCAAAAAGTTTCTGGAAACTAATGATAATAAACACACAACAACCCAAAATCTATGGGACACAGCGAAAGCAGTACTGAGAAGAAAGTTCATAGCAATAGAGGCCTACCTAAAAAAGATAGAAGAATCTCTAATAAAAAATTTAACTCTAAAGCTACAAGAACTAGAGGAAGAACAACAAGCAAAGCCCAGATCAAGTAGAAGGAAGCAAATCATCAAGATCAGAGCACAATTAAATGACACAGAGACTAAACTAACAATTCAAAAGTTCAACATAAAGAGGAGCTGGTTCTTTCAAAAGATAAACAAAATTGACAAGCCTTTAACCAGGCTTATCAAGTAAAAAGGAGAGAGGACCCAAATAAATAAAATCAGAAACAAAAGAGGAGAAATCACAACCGATACCACAGAAATACAAAAGATTGTAAGAAATTATTACAAACAACTCTATGGCAAGAAATCAGACAACCTAGAAAAAAATGGACAAATTCCTGGAAACATATAGTCTTCCAAAAGAATCAAGAAAAAGCAGAAAGCCTGAATATACCAATAACAACTAGTGAAATAGAAGCAGTAATCAAAAAACTCCTGGCACACAAAAGCCCTGGACCAAATGGCTCCACAGGTGAATTCTAGAAAACATTTAGGAAAGAACTAACTTCTATCCTCCTCAGACTATTCCAAGAGATCCAAGAAGAGAAGAGACACCCAAACTCGTTCTATGAAGCCAGTATTACCCTAATTCCAAAACCAGGTCAAGACACAACAAAGAAAGAAAACTACAGGCCAATATCGCTGATGAACATAGATGCTAAAATCCTCAACAAGATATTAGCAAACTGGATCCGGCAACACATGAGAAAGATTATACACCACGATCAAGTGGGATTCATACCAGGGTTGCAAGGATGGTTTAATATTCCCAAATTAATAAACGTAATACACCACATAAACAATATGAAAGACAAAAACCACATGATCATATCAATAGATTCAGAAAAAGCATTTGATAAAGTACAACACCTATTTATGATGAAAAATCTCAGCAAAATGAAAATAGAGGGTGCATACCTCAACATAATAAAGGCCATATATGAGAAACCTGAAGCCAACATCATACTCAATGGAATAAAATTGAGAGCATTCCCCTTGAGATCAGGAACAAGACAAGGATGTCCACTCTCTTCACTCCTACTCAACATAGTCTTGGAAGTTCTAGCCACAGCAATCAGACAAGAAAGAAAAATAAAAGGCATCCAAATTGGGAAAGAAGAAGTAAAACTGTCATTATTTGCAGATGACTTGATAGTGTACATAGAAAACCCTTTAGACTCCACAAAAAAACTACTCGACCTAATAAGTGGATTCAGCAAAATAGCAGGATAAAAAGTCAATATTCAGAACTTGAAGGCATTTCTGTACATCAACAACAAAATCTCAGTGATAGAAGCTAAAAGAAAAATCCCATTTATCATAACAACAAGAAAAATAAGGTACCTAGGAATAAATTTAACGTAGGAGGTAAAAGACTGTACTCAGAAAACTACATAACGCTGAAGAAAGAAATTAAGCAACATACAAATAAATGGAAGCATATACCATGCTCATAGGTGGGAAGAATCAACATCATTAAAATGCCCATACTACCCAAAGCAATTTATGGATTCAACGCAATCCCTATTAAAATACCAATGACTATATAACAGACCTAAAAAAAATATTCCAAAAATTTGTATGGAACCAAGAAAGACCCTGCATAGCCAAAGCAATCTTGAGACAAAAGAGCAGAGCAGGAGGAATCACAATACCTGATATCAAACTATACTACAATGCCACGGTAATCAAAAGAGTCTGGTACTGGCATAAGAATAGACATCTAGAACAATGGAACAGAATAGAGAGCCCAGAAATAAACCCAGGTTTATATGGTCTACTAATTTTTGACAAAGGGTGAAGGAACACCAAATGGAGTGAAAAGAACCCCTTTAACAAATGGTGTTGGTAGAACTGGGCAGGGACATGGAAAAAATGAAACTAGACCACCAACTTACACCACACACCAGAATAAACTCAAATTGGATCAAAGACTTAAATGTAAGCCGTGGTACCATAAAAGTCCTAGAGGGAAAAATAGGAAGGAAAATTTCAGATATCCCACGTGGCAACATTTTCACTGATATGTCTCCTAAGGCAAGGGAAATAAAGGAAAGAATAAACAAATGGGATTACATCAAACTAAAAAGTTTCTGCTCAGCTAAAGAAAACATCAGCAAGATGAAAAGGAAACCAACCATATGGGAAAATATATTCGCCAATGACATCTCAGACAAGGGATTGATCTCCAAAATATATTAAGAACTCATACGACTCAACAGCAAGAAGACAGAGAACCCAAATAAAAAATGGGCAAAGGACCTGAACAATCACTTCTCTAAAGAGACCATACTGAGGGTCCATAGACATATGAAAGAATGCTCAACATCACTAGCCATCAGAGAGATGCAAATAAAAACCATAATGAGATAGCACCTCACACCAGTCAGAATGGCCATGATCAACAAATCAACAAACAACTTGTGCTGGAGAGGATGCAGAGAAATGGGAACCCTGGTGCATTACTGGTGGGAATGCAGACTGGTGCAGCCACTATGGAAAACAGTTTGGAATTTCCTAAAAAACTAAAAATGGAACTGCCTTTTGAACCAGCAATTTCATTGCTAGGATTATATACAAAAAATCCTGAAACATCAATTCAAAAGAACCTATGCACCCCTATGCTCATAGCAGCATTATTTTCAATAGCCAAGTTCTGGAAAAAACCTAAGTGCCCATCTGTAGATGAGTGGACCAAAAACTGTGGTACATTTACACAATGGAGTACTATGTAGCAGAAAGAAAGAAGAAATTTCTACCATTTGCAACAACATGGATGCAACTAGAGAGGATTATGCTTAGCGAAATAAGCCAGGCAATGAAAGAAAAATACCTTATGTTGTCACCTATTACAGGAAACTAATGATCAACACAAACAAATGAGCAAAATTGAACCAGGAGTATATAAACAAGGAGTAGACTAACAGTAACAAGGGGGAGAGGCAGGAGGGAGAGAAGGGGGTAAGAAGGAGAAAGGTTAGTCAAAGAACATATATAAATGACCCACGGACATGGACAACTGAGTGGGAACTGAATGTGGAAGAAGGGAGGGACAGGGTGCTGGGAAGCAAGAGGGGGGGAAAGTGGGACAACTGTAATGGGAAAACAAACAAAAAATGTTTAGTGGGAAAAAAATGAAAATATGAAGAATGAAAATTCCAGTTCAGTGAATATTAGAAGGACAAGGATTTTCCTTCACACTGTGTATTTTTCTCCCTATCTCATCCCTCCAGAATTTGGCATTCTAAACAAGTAAGTAATGACATAAGTTTCTTTGCATAAAACTAATGAGACCAGGTGTTAATAGAGGTTTTTTTGACCAAGACGTTGACTTGAATGTCATGACTAAAGGAGACATGCTTGGGCTCTGGTTGTTACCAAAAAGCCCTGAGGAACTGGGATTGACTTTGAAAGGTAATAGAAGCCCACGACATAAAAGGCCTCGTACCGTGGTTGGTTGTGCGGTCCACAGCAATGTTTCCAGGGAAGGAATGAAAGTTACTTTCCTGAAAGATGGCTAGAAGGGACCTTAAGGCACAATAGAAAACCAGAAGGACTTGGAAAAGACAGGTGTTTACAGGCAAGGCTGAATGCCAGATATGTGGCTCAGCTTCTGTTCCCTGAAGGGCAGACTGAAGGTCACCCTAAATGCTCCTTGTGTAAGTTCCAGCAAAGCAGAACAAAAGATCATAAGTGATCATTTGCTGCTCTTTTTGTGTTTATGCAAATGAACAGAATAAATTAAAAATGGACTTAATGCAGTCCCTTAAGGAGGGTAATCTTATGGAGAAAAATCGTGATTCAAGGAAAATCACAATGATCAGTGGCAGACTATAAAGTAGTGCAGCTAACCGTCTTTAAAGTTTCTTTTCATTTAAAATATGTTTTCATCTGAAAATTAAACTATGTTTGTGGTATCATCACAGATGTTCAATTTACAGGCAAGAAGAATGTCAAATGCCTTGCAACTGAATGTCTTTTCAATAAGAGTCTTACAGATTTAGAGACTTGTTTGTGGGTTGTGTTACAGAAATTAACATGTGTTTTCTGTTTTCAAAGGGCATAAGCCTATGACTGCATTACCTGAGTGATTGTCTGTACGCATAAGCCTCACTTAATCCTGTCTGCAATGCTGCCTCCTGAGACTCAATGGTTTGGCTGAAGTAAGTGGCTGGGTTGGTAAAGTATGGGGTGGTCTGTGGGCTTCACTTTACAAAACCGGTTTCTCTTTTCTATCCTAATGGCTTGGACAGAAAGGGCCAAGAGGTCTGAAACGGGGGAAAACTAAAATATTCCCCTCAGCCCAATCTAAGTATACTGGGCAAAAGGGTTTTGGATAGGTGAGATGTGCCTGGCACACCTTCCTCCAAAGATGCCCTTTTTTTCCCCTAATGTAGGACATTGAAAAATTAATCCCTGCCTTCTGTTATCTAGTAGTTATGGATTGAATCATGTCTTTTAACCCTGTAGCCAAATCTGTTGCCCCCAGAATACAACAAGTATGCCAGCATATTAAACCAAGCGTGCCATTGTCTGGGGACAGGCAACTGACCTGGAGTCTGCACGATCCTTCCCCATGTGGGAAGGCCACCCTCCCCTTTGCCCCCACCACTCTTATTAGAGATTTTTAGACCCAAGGGTAGGTAGGGCGACGACCATGTCCAGCTCAAAGCAGCTAGAGGAGCTTGAGACCTTCGCCCATTGTCCTCTATAAGATTATAAAGGGTCTTAAGTCTGAGAGGGAGGGATTGATTATTATTTTTTATTGTTAAAATAATTATTTATTTATTTATTTATTAAAAAAAGAAAAAGAAGAATATATGAAAGGGTGAAGTGGGAGAGTTTGTATGCACGACTCATGAGCATGGTTTTGGGGGGATTGCTTTGGAAGGTGGGTGCTGGGTGGAGGCAAGCAAAGGGGAAAAAATTGGAACTATTGTAGCAATATAATTAATAAAATATACTTTAAAAAATTTTTTAAATACCTTTATATAGTTTTAATATTTTTCCTTAAGTCTATTAAGAACCTAATTTCATAACTTTTTAGGTCATAATTGACTTCTTAATAACCTCTTAAGTAATCAGAAACTTCAATTATAGATGTTTTGGAAGAGTATAATTTGGATGCCCCTTTGTCAAAGATCCCCAGAGTCCTGTGCTTTTGAAGGTTTTATGTCCATCTAATTAAATCATATCCATCCTCTCCTTGTGCCAAAGTTCACATTGTACTGTTATAAGTGCTTCTGCCTGTGCAACCCCTCCCTTTCCTAATTAGCAACAATCTTTGAAACCAAGTTTGGAAAAGTATTAAAAATATGAAAAGAATAAAAGTAAAGAGATATCAGAAAAGTCAACAAAGAAAAAAATCCATTGCATTTTAATATGCTAACAGTGAGCATGTATAAACCAAAATGAAAAATGTAGTGTCATGTATAATTGCTCCAGTGGAAATGTAATACTTATATATACACTTGAAAACAAAAATCATGTAAGGATATGCATAATGAAAATTATAAAATGTTGATGAAAGAAGACCTAGTTAAATGGATAATAAACCATGTTCATGGTTTGGTGGACTCAACATAGTAAATATTTTTCCCAAAATTATTTAAGTTAGGTTTAAGAAATTTCTATCAAAATCCTGGAAAGATTATTTTAGACATAAGTAAGCTTATTCTAAAATTTTTATGAAAAGGCACAGTCCCTAGACTAGCCAAAAACAATCCCGACACAAAAGAATAAAGTAGGAGAAATCATTCTATATACTATTAAGTCTTACTATGTAATGAAAGTAATCAAAACAGTGTTGTATTAGAGAAGGGATAAGCACATAAATCAATGGCTCAGAACACAGAAACAAGACAAAAAAAAAATCTGCCAAATTGATATTCTACAAAGATACAAAAGTAATTTAATGAAGGAAGTGTAGCCTTTTCAACAAATGATGCTGGCGCACTTGGACACTTATAGGCATAAAATAAACCTTAACATAATCCTCACACCTCAAAATGGATCATGGACTGAAATGTAAAATTGAAACTGTATTTTTAAGAAAAAAATAAGAGAAAAGCTTTAGATTTTAAAGATAGGCAAAAAATATATTAGCCTAGATGAGGAGAATATATCTGCAATTTATATACCTAACAAAGGGGTAGTATCTAGAGTGTATAAAGAACTCTCAAAACTCACCAGTTAAAAAAAAAATCCAAGTATAAAATTGCCAAAAAACAAAGAAACATTTGAATGATGTGTTTATACAGATGGCAAATATGCACATGAGAAGATATTCAGCATTATTAACCAGCAGAGAGATGTAAATTAAATACACAATGATATATTACTACACAGCTATCAGAATGGTTAAAATAAAAAAAATAGTGGCAAAATCAAATGCTGGGGAGTATGCAAAGTACTGGATTACTCATATATTACTATTTGGATTTTAAATAGTACAGCTACTCTGAAAAACAATTTGGCAGTTTTTTACAAAACAAAACATGTAGCTATTATTTGACCCAGCAATTGTACTCTAGGGTATTTCGCTCAGAGAATTGAAATTACATTTGCACATAAAGCCATGTACACAGATATAATAACAGCTTTATTCATAGCAGACAAAAAGTGGATACAACCCAGAAACCTTGAACATTAAATAATTAAATTATTGAATAAACCACACTATATCCACACCATGGAATACTACTCAGGAGTAAAAAGAAACACTCTATTGATAAAAGCAACAACTTGGATGAATCTCTAGAAAGTTATGATGAATAAAAAAGGAAGCCAATCACAAAAGGTTAAAATACTGCATAATCCCATCTATGTAACATTTTTACGTGAAAAAATTACAGAAATGGAGAACAGATTTGTGATTGTCAGGGGTTAAGGAAAGAGTTGGGGGAATTGGTAATAAAAGGGTAACATATTGACTATGGTGGTGGTGGTGACACAAACATGTTCATGTGATAAAATTGCATAGAAGTAAAAATACACACACATTCACACAGGTAAAACCAGGGAAGCCAACATGACAGTTGCATTGAATCACTACTAATTTCCTGGTATGATATGTTTTATGGTTATGCAAGATGTCATTAATATCTGTATTATTACTTACAACTGCATGTAGGAAAATTACCACAAAATAAAACGTTTTCAAAATCAATGCACATTAAAAAGTAAATAGATAATGCAAAATTCATGTCCTCAAACAAATGCATATATCACACAGAAGGAGGCTCTCCTGCAGGCACTCATTTCAACCAAATTTTATTTTTCAGATGCTCTTTTTTTCCTTATTATCTTATTCTCAACTGTGTTCTCAATGGCTTAGGTGCTTTTAGGTCTCTCCTTCTTTCTGTGTATTACTTGTATTTCTCAGGCCCTTGACATATTTCAAGTGCATTATAACCACCGATGAAAGTCATTCTCTTAAAGATGCCTTTGGGATGCAGGTGAGTGGAGCAGAATTCCCTTTGGTTAATCTGGGACTGAATGCAAGTGACCTATCCAACAAAATAGACTTGGAAAATGGTAGGACAAGTTGAGAGTGAGACTCAAATAATGGTGGTAGAAGAGACCGTTCTTATTATTACTTTCCTTTCTCTTGCTCTGTATACTCTCTTTATTAAACCATGCTTGTTCCTCCATACAGTTTGTGACAAATTCAGCAGTCTACATTTAAGTTGGAAAGCTTTTCTGAGGAAAAGACACAAAGCTTTTGAAGGGATCATGTGTTTAAACCACTAGAGCCAATCAGAATGACTGCAGATTTATAAATGATGTTTTCACCCCAATTTCTGGTTTGCTCCTGCGGGATATTGATTCAGAATCATCCCCATCAATGTTGGTACTCATATTAATCCCCTCAGGTTTGGCTGTCCTGAGTAACTGATCCAAATATCTCAGTCTGTATTTCTCTTGAATGTCTAACTCACTACTGGATTCTGGTGTCTAGTTGTTGACTTATGCCATTTTGACCCTTTTGTATCTTGGCACTGGTATCCAATGTTGACTTAGCTCACTACACAGCCAAATAGTTGACTGCCCAGCTGGAGCTGGACTGACTGAGTATGAATTATTAAATCTTCACTTATTATTCAGGGCCCTTGAACAACAAACATTCTTTTAGGTTTCATTTCATCTATAAAATGGGAAAAATAATGGCTCCTACTTCTAGGCTGTGTTGTGGATTCAATGGATTATGTAAAGCACTTAGAAAAGTACTGAAGAAAATACAAGATGGCAGCAGAGTAAGTGAATGTTACACTCACCTACTCTCAAGACCAAATGAGAATTACAACTAAATTATAGAACAATCATGTTGAATAACCAACTGAAGACTAGCTGAACAGAGGTCTTATAACCAAGGATATACATAAGTCATCACCTCAAGACAGGTAGAAAGGGAAAAAATGCAAAAAGGGATGGCCCCATAGCCACATGCAGTAGTTGAGATTCTGGAGGGACATCTCAGCTGAAAAGGTCCCCCCTTAGGAATGAGGGGTCTCAAAGCCACACTGTGATCCCCAGCCTAGAGAACCAATACCAGAAAGAGGAGACCACATAACATCTGGTTTTGAAAAACAGCAGGGCTCCATCTGCCAGGGTGAGATACGAGATTGCTAGGAACCCAAGTGTCCTTTTAAATAGACAACACACAAAATCTAATTCATGGCCACACACCTTGGACACCTGTAGAGGGATAGCACCTCAGAGCCAACTGAAGTCATACAGGGTAAGACAGGGTTCAGTGAATTCAGGGAGAGGTCTTAAGGGACAATTGCCAATGTCCCTGTGCTGACTCCCACTCCCACGTGGCCCACAGATGCCATAATTTCTAAGTCAATCACTTTCCTTCATAGAGCATCAGCCTGGGAAGATGCAACCGCCTTACTTTCTCAACTCCCTGTTACTGCCACCGCCACCCACTCCCCTACCCCTCTGCCCCCCCCGCCAACATCATGCCCTGCAGAAAAATAAGCTAGCTACAGCGAGCATGGGCTCATGGTGCAGTCTTTCTTGGGAGGCTCTCAAGAAGGTCCAGGCAGATTAATGGGGTGTCAGAGACACAGCGAGAGTCATTTGTGTGGCTTAGAGGTGAGGCCCGTTTTTCACCATGCACTTGACCAGCACAATTCCCCATGGAATTAACCTGAATAGATGCACTATCCCCAACTTCCCAACTCTCTGAAGCTTGGCCCATCCAAGTTTGTGCCCTCTGGAGGACTTAGCTAGCCTCAGCAAGCCTGGGACTATTTCAGTCTTTCATGGAAGGCTCTCAAGAAGGTCCAGGTAGACTCAGGGTGTTAGAGACATAGAGGGAGAGATTGAGATGTGTAGCTCTAACGCAAAGACCATTTTACCTGTGTGCTCTGACCAGCACCACCATTTTCTGAACCCTCCTTGTACATGACTCAATTTTTTAGGCTGATGAACTCTACTGGCTTCATCTTGATGACTCCCTCCATAAGACACTCTACAAAGAAAAAATCCAGAGGTTCCAGCTAGGTGATTGCTGGCTCTGAAGTACCATGAGCCCTTTGCTGAGTGGTCTCAGGTACAGCACTAATACAAAGTTTGTATCTATATCAGCCTGGTGAATACCACTCACCCTTACTTGGTAACTCACTGAAAACCTGCCTCAACAACTTTCATATCACCACAAGCTCCTTCAGTGACTGAACTAACAGGAACCGGTGAGATGTAAATGGATCTCAGGGGGCCTTGAACATTTTACTGACTTGTCCCAGGCTTGGAATTTGTGGAAGATAACCTTGGTACACAGTTTGGCCCCTTCTATGTGCACCCATGCCCTGAAGAGGAAGCCAGTAACTGTGGATTGTTGTATAACTACTTAACAGGGAGCCCACGGCTGGTCACAGGCAGTGTCCGAACTTGGTCTGCACCAATGTCCTTCCCAAGAGACCCCAGAACAAACACACACAGTGGTTAGCTTCAGACTACATCAGAGAATGACCCAATGAACTTGAAAAGTGGCATACCCAAAGGGATATTTCAGCAGGCACCAGACCCTGCTGGGGTTAATTCTGATTTATGAGATCAGACCACACACAAAGGCTCATTTATTGCAGTCA